>NC_048233.1:67338045-67460839 GCF_002007445.2 Ailuropoda melanoleuca | reverse complement strand
CCAGAAAGTCACAATCTATAGAAACAAAGACTTTACTGGCAACATGGCATCTTTAAAATCATATCTCTCAATTATCAGTCTCAATGTAGATGGCCTAAATGCTCCCATAAAATGCCACAGGGTTGCAGATTGGATAAAAAGACATGACCCATCTATTTGCTGTCTACAAGAGACTCATTTTGAACCTAAAGATACATTCAGACTGAAAGTAAAGGGATGGAATACCATCTTTCACGCCAATGGACCTCAAAAGAAAGCTGGGGTAGCAATTCTCATATTAGACAGATTGGATTTTAAAGCATATACTTTTAAAAATTGTTTATTTCATGAAAAATTGTCATAAGTGCAGTTTAATTATTTTCATAAATTGAATAAATCTGTGTAGCCAATATTGAGAATGCTCAATGCTAGCACCAGAGTAGTTCTTCTTTGTACTACTTTCCGTTGATGAACCTTCAAGCACTCATACCAAGGGAAATTACTTTCCTGACTTCTAAAATCATCTATTAGTCATTCCTTGTTCTGTAGTTTTATTTGGATGAAATTATAGACTATGTACTTGTTTGAGTCTTGTTTCTTTCACTCAACATGTTAGGGAGATTCATCCATGTAGTATATTTATTCCTATTGCCACACAGAATTCTATTTGTGAATATAACTACAAGTTTTTCACCCATTCTGTTGATGGGCATTTGATTGTTTGCACTTTGGAAGAATTCTGCTTAAGAACATCTTAGAGTATAGCTTTTGATGAACGTAGATAAGCAGCTATTTCTTAATGCACAACACAAAGAATTAAAAGAATGCTATACGTTATTTAAATATAAATGCTATTCATAGTTAAAAGGGTAACAGCCAATGATGTTGAATTAGTTATCCATGTGACTGAACTTATTACAGGAACAGTTGACATCAGTTTAACGGTCTGCATCACTGGGAGCACAATTATATCCTCTTCTCACTAATGAAGAATTAAATTTAAACACATTTCACATTGTTTTCTGAAAGTTATTTTACCTCATTTAATAGACAAAATCCATATGCCTGGATTAGAGGTAACCAGACTAATGAAAATTAAAGAAAAACAAGGCAAAGACCTGTTTATAAAAAGACGCTGGCAGTTAAATGGATGGAAAATGTTACACATTACAGAGGAGAAGTTTAGACTAATCACTAATAAAATCAGTAATCATGCACATGTATTATATTTTATCATGACAGCATGTCACTAGTCTCATCACTTGGCATATTCATACCCCAAGCTGTTTCACCACAGTTAGTCTTTCTGCAGAACTCAGAGGATCTGGCATATGGGATGCTTTAGGGAGAAAGAACACACTTAGAAAGTAAGGGCTTTCTCTTATTCTGTATAGTTGTAGCCTAGTCTAACTGGGTATTTCCACTAGCTTCCACTGACCAGGTCTTGATACTAGATTTCTAATTTCCTGAACACTTCTCTGAGTTCCTCCTATGAAAGAACTAATAGTAATAAAAAGCAAACATACAGGGAATCATGCAAATTCTTCTCACGTATTAACTTACTTAATCCATATAAAAAGGTTGCAAACACAGAAATGAGAGCTATTTGCCTACGGTCATATAGCTATTCACCATAACACTCAAACCTGAACCTGCACAGTCAGTTCTCTTAGCCATCCTCTACCAATAATCTGGGACTGGGCAGCTACTCCTCTGACTTTGAGAGCTATATTATGTCTAGGTTCTGGATGCGGCCCAGTATCTGAAGCAATGCATTCTTTGGCCATCACTATCTGTGCTGAAACTCAAGCTCTCAAACACCCCTCTTAGAAAGTTAATACTAAAGGTCCAGGTCTCTCCATGGGAGAGGATGAAGAGCACCAGTTTGCACAGCTCACTTTTCTGTCCTTTTGCTTATAGGCATCATGATATTCAAATCCTGGTTCTTTCACTTGCTACTGGTACGCCCTTGAGCAAAGGCCTTTATCTCTCTGTTCCTCACACTTCACCAGTGAAAGGAGGAAAACAAAGCTGCCATCAGAGTTTTAGGATAAATTAAATACCATAGTCTATACACAACATAATTCTCAAAAATATGTAGGTTTTTCCACCTATGTCCTGTACTCTTTAATATATATATAATAAAATACATAAATATATTATATAGTTGAAATATAAATAAAAACATTCAAACATTTGTTCCACGTTGTATCTCATACATGGACTGCTGCTAAGTAGAAGTTTTGTTGGTCAGTCTTTACATTAATGTTTTCAGGACACTTTGCAAATTAATTAGCAGACAACTGTAATCAAAATTCCATTTTCACTTTCATTTTTCTTCTGAATCTTTTTCTTTCCCACTTGGGTGTGAAAATAGATCATTAAGTTCTATCACAGCCTGCTTCTTCCTCACCTTTGAAGTTGGCATCAGAGGTTTCTTCTGGAGATATGGATTCTGCAAAGGGCAGTTTTGATACTCTGTCTGGGTAAGCAAGGATTAGGGAGATAATCAAAGGTCACAGTTAAAGCCGTGCTGAATTACTTTTCCAGACTTCAAGAACACAAGCAAACAAGTTCTTACCAATGTGTCTGTGGAATCAGACTTCCTGCAAGAGAGACTGCCCCGCCTGCTTTTTGACTGACTTCATATCTCAGCCCATTTGACAATTGAGAGTCTCGTCCTGCCAGCAGGAAAATCGCTGCTTTAAAAAAGGTACTGTACTTTTCCTTTGTCTTGGTCATGAGACAAGCCACACTGTCTCCTAAATTCTATGAAGTAGACTGGGATGTTCATTCAGTAATCCTGGGCACATAGGGTCAGCAGTTGAATTTCCACTGGGCCCTCCCACTCGTGTTCCTATCTCGTGACCACTTGTTTGGAATAAGCAACAGCCTGGCAAGAACCCCAAGACACTTTCTGCTTATTTTTGTAAAGCCTCTAAACTTACTCTATACAGTTCCCAATCAGATATCATAAATTAATTAAACAAATTCTGACATTCATATATATTTTGGCACTGCTCTTAAAAAATTTCATGGAAAATCACAATCGATGGCCTAGAATTTTCTTCTTGCTCATGGTTTCCCCTTCCAGCTGGGAGATCTGTATATGTAGCCCTGCCTGGAACACAATTATTGCAATAGGAGAGAAGAAACCAGCTGTGAAAGATATTCTCCAGCAGGTAATTCGGCACTACTTGGGGAAGGCTGCCTCAGAGGGAAACGTCGACAGCTGCAGACTGTCATATAAAAGACTTTCATTCAGTTAAGCAACTTTGAAGAAGCAAAATTCTGTTGTCCAATTTTATTTGTCTCTGAATCTGATTGTAAGGACTGCTATTCATTACTGAGCTGCCTAGCAGGTGCTTACAAAGTCACAGTGCTTTAATGTAGACAAAAGGCCATTATGAACTGTAACTTCAGTTTTGGGAGAAAATACAATGCGCTTGGTTGGATGAAGCGATGCTCTCATGTTTTCCTTTCTTCTGCTTTTAAACTTGAGATCCTTTCATATCCTCTGAGATTTGGGGGTAACGGAGGGAAGGAGATAGTCTCTTTTTTTGACATAAATAGTCACATTTTTAAAAGAGGGGAGAATGTCCATCTTGGTAAAGATAAAATATGAATCATTAGAATTGCCATTCCATAGTACACCAAAGGGTCTTAGGAAAGATAATAATACATTCTTTGTTTAAAATCATTATGAAATCACAGGAGAGATACTAGTATTTTAGAAGAACATTTTGCACACGTTACTTCATTCAATTATTTCCATGCTGCTAGGTATTTTATTCTCTTTTAATAACTGTGAATAGCAAGGCTCAGAGAAGTGAAAGAGATTGTCAGAGTTCAACCAGCTACTCAGTACTTGAATCCAGATTTGATATCAGGTCTGCTGGAGTGGAAGATTTGTGCAAGATTCTGGAATACTGTATATGCCATGCCATGGTTTGGGCCATACAAACAAAAGGGGGGGCACACTAGAATATAAGCTCCATGGGGACAGCACCATAAGGAATATTTGTCTCTTCTCTTCACTAATGCCTCCACAAGGCCTAGATGAGTGGCACATACTAGGTACACAATAATTACTGAAGAATAATTAATTAATTAATTAATTAATAAATAGCTTCTACTTTAAAGAAAAATTTTTTTATGTTATGTTAGTCACCATACACTACATCACTAGTTTTTGAGGTACTGTTCCACAATTCATTGCTTACATATAATACCCAGTGCTCCACGCAATACATGCCCTTAATACCCATTACTGGCCTAATCCACACCCCCACTCCTCTCCCCCCTAAACCCCTCAGTTTGTTTCCTGGAGCCCATAGTCTCTCATGGTTCGTCTCCCCCTCTGATTTCCCCCCCTTCATTTTTCCCTTTCTTCTCCTAATGTCTTCCATGCTATTCCATATGTTCCACAAGTAAGTGAAACCATATGACAATTGTCTTTTTCTGCTTATTTCCCTTAGCATAATCTCCTCCAGTTCCAACCATGTTGATGCAAATATTGGGCAATCATTCTTTCTGATGGCTGAGTAATATTCCATTGTATATATGGACCATATTTTCTTTATCCATTTGTCTGTTGAAGGGCATCTTAGCTCCTTATACAGTTTGGCTATTGTGGACATTGCTGCTATGAACATTGGGGTACATCTGGCCCTTCTTTTCACTACATCTGTATCTTTGGGGTAAATACCCAGTAGTGCAATTGCTGGGTCATAGGGTAGCTCTATTTTTAACTTTTTGAGGAAACTCCACACTGTTTTCCAAAGTGGCTACACCAACTTGCGTTCCCACCAACAGTGTAGGAGGGTTCCCCTTTCCACACATCCTCTCCAACATTTGCTTTTCTTGCCTTGTCAAATTTTGACATTCTAACTGGTTTGAGGTGGTATTTCAGTGTGGTTTTGATTTGAATTTCCCTGATAGCTAATGATGTTGAACATTTTTTCATGTGTCTGTTAGCCATTCATATGTCTTCTTTGGAAACAAGTGTCTGTTCATATCTTCTGCCCATTTTTGACTTGATTATTTGTTTTTTGGGTGTTGAGTTTGAGAAGTTCCTTATAGATCTTGGATACCAGCCCTTTATCCGTAGTGTCATTTGCAAATATCGTCTCCCATTTCATGGGTTGCCTCTTCGTTTTGTTGACTGTCTCCTTTGCTGTGCAGAAGCTTTTAATCTTGATGAAGTCCCAAAACTGATCAAAAGCCTCCCAAAAAAACAGGAGTCCAGGGCCTGATGGATTCCCTGGGGAATTCTATCAAACAGTCAAAGAAGAAATAATACCTATACTCCTGAAGCTGTTTCAAAAAACAGAAACAGAAAGAAAACTTCCGAATTCATTCTATGAGGCCAGCATTACCTTGATCCCCAAACCAGGCAAAGCCCATCAAAAAGGAGAATTAAAGACCAATATCCCTGATGAATATGGATGCCAAAATTTTCAACAAGATCCTACCTAATAGGATCCAACAGTATATTAAAAGGCTTATCCATCTCAACCAGTTGGGATTCATCCCTGGGATGCAAGGGTGAGTCAACATCCACAGATCAATCAGTGTGATAGAACACATTAATAAGAGAAGAGACAAGAACCATATTGTCCTCCCAAATGAAGCAGAAAAAGCATTTGACAAAATACAGCATCCTTTCCTGATTAAAACTCTTCAGAGTGTAGGGATAGAGGGTACATTCCTCAATTTCATAAAAACCACCTATGAAAAGCCCACAGCAAATATCTCAATGGGGAAAAGCTGAGAGCCTCTCCCTTAAGATCAGGAAGGCAACAAGGATGCCCCCTCTCACCACTATTGTTCAACATAGTACTATAAGTCCTAGCAACAGCAGTCAGACAATAAAAATAAATAAAAGATATTCAAATTGGAAAAGAAGAAGTCAAGACCTCTCTCTTTGCAGATGATATGATACTTTATGTGGAAAACCCAAAAGATTCCACCCCCAAACTACTAGAACTCATATAGTAATTCAGTAATGTGGCAGGATACAAAATCAATGCACAGAAATCAGTTGTTTTCCTGTACACTAACAATGTAACTGTAGAAAAGAGAAATTAGGGAATCAATTCCATTTACAATAGCACCAAAAACCATAAGATAACTTGGAATAAACCTAACCAAAGAGGAAAGGTTCCATACTCCAGAAACTACAGAACATTGCAGAAGATACAAAAAGATGGAAAAACATTCCACACTCATGGGTCAGAAAAAGAAACATTGTTAAAATGTCTATGCTACCCAGAACAATCTACTTTCAACGTCATCCTGATCAAAATACCAAAGCCATTTTTCAAAGTGCTGGAACAAACAATCCTAAGATTCGTATAGAACCAAAAAAGACCCCTGATCGCCAAGGTAATGCTGAAAAATAAAAACAAAGCTGGGGGCATCATGTTGCCTGATTTAAGCTATATTACAAAACTGTGATCACCAAGACACTAGGTACTGGCACAAAAACAGACACATAGATCAATGGAACAGAATAGAGAGCCAAGATATGAAACCTCAGCTCTATAGTCAACTAATCTTCGACAAAGCAGGAAAAGACATCCATTGGAAAAAGACAGTCTCTTCAATAAACGGTGCTGGGAAAATTGGACAGCTATATACAGAAGAATAAAACTCGACCACTCTCTTACACCATACACAAAGATAAACTCTAAAAGGATGAAAGACCTCAATGTGAGACAGGAATCCATCAAAATCATAGAGAAGAACACAGGCAGTAACCTCTTTGACATCAGCCACAGCAACTTCTTTCAAGACATGCCTCCAAAGGAAAGGGAAACAAAAGCAAAAATAAACTTTTGGAACTTCATCAAGTTAAATAAAAAGTTTTTAAAGCAAAAAATGGCATAGCATATGCAAGCTATGTTTGATGTTACCTTTTCAATTTTTAACCATTTATTTTTTTAAAGCATACAGAAAACCAAACATGTTTTTATAAAACTGCTATTATTACAACTTTTAGTTTTATGAATTTTCTTTCAAAACTAACAGTATTTTGACATTTAATAAACTTCTAAGGAATATGGCACAGATACCAATAAGAGAGATAAAAATTAGTTTGTAATAAAATAGAAAAATTAGTATGTCAATATTCTCTGTCCAATACAAAACTGGTCCCCCTGTCATACTCCTTCAATTCAGTGGAATAGGAATTGGGAGGGGAAAGAGAAGAATGATGGGTTGGAAGAAGGTTGACAATGTTATTAAGGTGGGGCCTATATTTATCTTAAGGTATTCCAATTTTGTCTGAGTGGAGGATGCTCGCCATATAATGAAATTATCAGTAGTGTATATGTTGGATCTTTCTCACTTGGTATGTCAACTTTTTTGGTGATGTCAAATGAGAGCTTATAAACTTGAGGACCACAAACTGGGGAGAGGTGGATAATGACATGCTGGTCTAAGACCCCTTAATTGATAGGATCTAGTCCTAAAAACCAAATGTGGCTCCATCCTGTATTAGACCAAATTGGAACAGGAGATAGAGGTTTCAGGAACACCACAGGGCTAGAACACAGGTGAACAGAGCTCTTGCATATCCTCCTATGAGCATTCAGGAGGATGTTCCAATGCATATTCTATACATATTTTTCTGTGTTCCTATATGCAAAGTATATCCCTTGAAAGACTATTAAAAAAACTTTTCATTCCTCCTAGTGAAACCCAGGAACTTTTGTGCCCTAAAAGTGAAACATGATAGTAATGTAAGAAGAAGAAAGAGATAAGCATAGCTTTGGCAAGAAACTATACATGTTGCAATAATGAAATATATATATCTACAGATGATTATTTATATATCTAGAGATGATTACTTCTATAATCATCTATAGTTGGGGAAGTGTAGAATGGGGAAGATGTATTAGATAACTCTCACACGGCTGTGTTTCATCTTGTTGAAGAAACAACAAATGGCATGAATGGTAGGACAGACCCAGGCTGTTCCTGCAAATAACAATGAAAAATGGACAGATACCCTTTATAAATATTTTTGAATGTCAACTCTTACAGAGAACATCTTAAAATAAATAAGTCTATTTTCTTCATTTTGTTTCTTTAGAAATACAAAAGGCTGATGATATCTTCCTTTGAGAGTAAATAAGCAGAAATAACTCTCAAAATAGTTCTTATCTGAAGCAACTATAAAATTGATACCTTCTAAGAATTAAGTTGAGGAATGTAAAGTTGAGCTTTAATACATAAAAATACATGTAGATCATTTTTTATCAAGTAAATAATGCACACGCAGTGATGGAAAAGGAAATATTGTATTTTGTCCCTCTGATACTAGCACACGTGTGTATAAAACCTGTACACACCATTCCATTTCCTATCTCTTCTTCAATGTAAATTATTCAGAACTACTTCTAAGTTTTCAATTTAATTTACAAGCTTGTGGTTTATTTTATATTGAACATTTGGAAGGAGGATGAGATAAGGGGAAAATGTCAACAAGTGTACATGTTATCCTCAACAAAATAAATAACCTGGCTTTGTGACCCAGGTCACAACTGAGGTTGAGTAGTTCAAATTGTCTTAGAACATAGTCATTAGGAAAACAGGGTGAGTTAAATCTCAACAGGCCAATACTTATTTCAAGATTTGCAGTGATCTATAATTATGTGTAGTCATTCCATATTTCTCACACCTATATGGTCATGATGGAAATTACTACATTTGTTAGGTAATGAATTTGGTGATCCAGGAATGATTTATGCATCAACCATCTCTTGCTAAATCTCAACTAAAATCATGTAATCCGCTTCCAGAATTATACAATGGGGCAAAATGAACTGAACCTCAAGTAATGGGATTGTAGGCCAAGGCCCAGGGAAAATAGAAGGTATTCCAGACAGGTTTCACAACATATAGAAGTGAATTCTAATATATTATAAAATGAAATCCTTTCTCTAATTCTTTGAAGTCAAGATGGGAAAAGCTCCCATAAAGAAGGTGGAGTTAAGCTGAAACTGCCTTCAAATCGACTCTTCCTTGTAAAATCAGGGAAGAAATTAGCCAGATGCTTTGCTCTACTTCCAAACCCAACCTCAATGAGGTGAAATATAAGCAGATGCTCGAAATTTTGTATTTGCAGTTCACATAGTACAGTAAATCAATTTATTTTCTACTTTTCTATATATATCCATTGATTTTTATATATACTGGGAAGATATAGCATGGCAATTATAATTCCCATCAAGTACATGAAATACACAATGACATTTTTGTATAGTTTTCCAATCATTACCAATGGCACCCTTAAGGGGAGTCATTCAGGACAAAAGTTTTTCTTTAATATAGAGGAAAAAGATTTTTTTTTTCAAATTCAGTGAATAGATTTTAAAGTGCTAAACAAACATATCTTGAGGATATTGTGGGTTCAATTTCAGATAATCACAATAAAGCAAATACTGCAAGAAGTAAATCAAATAAGTTTTTTGGTTTCCCAGTTCATGTAAAAGTTGTATCATACCATACTATAGTCTATTAAGTGTGGAATAGCATCATTACTTTAAAAAAAAAACAACTATGAACATGCCTTAATTAAAATATACTTTATTGCTAAAATATGCTCGCCATCATCTGAGCTTTCAGTGAGTCATAATCTTATTGCTGCTGGAGGGTCTTGCCTCTATGTCAATGGTTGCTGACTGATCAGGGTGGTTGCTAAGGTTCAGAGTGGCTGTGGCAGTTTTTAAAATCACACAATAATGAAGTTTACCTCATCAGTTGACTCTTCTTTTCACAAATGATTTCTCTATAGCACGCAATGCTGTTTGACAGCATTTTACTCACAGTAGAACTTCTTTCAAAATCAGAGTCAATCCTCAACCAACAGAATGGGAGAAGATATTCGAAAACGACATATCATATAAAGCGCTAGTATCCAAAATCTATAAAGAACTTATCAAACTCAACACTCAAAGAACAAATAATTCAATCAAGAAATGGGCTGAAGACACGAACAGACAAATCAAAAAGTGCTCAATATCACTCATCATCAGGGAAATACAAATCAAAACCACAATGAGACATCACCTCATGCCAGTCAGAATGGCTAAAATTAACAAGTCAGGAAACAACAGATGTTGGCAAGGATGTGGAGAAAAGGGAACCCCCCTACACTGTTGGTGGGAATGCGAGCTGGTGCAGCCACACTAGAAAACAGTATGGAGGTTCCTCAAAAAGTTGAAAACAGAGCTACCCCATGACCCAGCAATTGCACCATTGAGTATTTACCCCAAAGATACAATAGTGATCCAAAGGGGCATCTGCACCCCAATGCTTATAGCAGCAATATCCACAATAGCCAAACTATGGAGAGAACCCACATGTCCATCAAAAGAAGATGTGGCAATATATATATACATATATGTATATATGTATATATACACATAATGGAATATTACGCAGCCATCAAAAAATGAAATTGTGCCACGTGCAACGATGTGGATGGAACTAGAGGGTATTACGCTAAGCGAAGTAAGTCAATCAGCTAAAGACAATCATCATATAAACTCACTGATTATGTGGAATTTAAGAAGCAAAGCAGAGGATCATAGGGGAAGAGAGGAAAAAAATGAAACAAGATGAAAACAGAGAGGGAGACAAACCATAAAAGACTCTTAATCTTAAGGAAACAAACTGTGGGTTGCTGGAGGGGAGACGGGTGGGGGGATGGGGTAACTAGGAGATGGACATTGGGGAGTGTATGTGTGTGGTGAGGACTGGGTGTTGTATAAGACTGACGAATCACAGACCTGTATCCCTGAAACAAATAATACATTATATGTTAAATAAAAAAAAAAAATTATAAACTAAAAAAAAAAAAAATTGGAGTCAATCCTTTCAACCCTACCAATGCTTTATCAACAGTTTATTAATACTCTAAATCCTTTCATAGCATCTTACCCAGAAGTAGACTCCATCTCTAGAAACCATTTTCTTTGTTCATCCGTAACAAGCTAGTCCTCATCCATCCAACTTTCACCATGATATTTCATCAATTTGGTCACACCTCCAGGTCCAATTCTAATTCCAGTTCTCTTGTTATTTCCAGCACATGTGTAGTTACCTCCTCCAGTGAAATCCTAAGCTCCCTGATGTCATTCATGGGGGTTGAAATCATCTTCTTCTAAACTCCTGTTAATGTTGATATTTAGAACTTTTCCCATAAATCATAAATGTTCTTAATGGTATCTGGAATGGTGAATCCTTCCAGAAGGTTCTCAACTTACTTTGCCCAGATCCATCAGAGGAACCACCATCTATAGCAGCTGTAGCTTTACAAAATGTATTTCTTAAATAATAAGACTTGAAACTCAAAATTACTCCTTGATCCCTGGGCTGCAGAAAGAATGCTGTGCTGGCAGTCATGAAAACAATATTAATCCTATTGGACATCTCCATCAGAGCTCTTGGGTGACCAGGAACACTGCCAACGAGCAGTCATATTTTGAAACAGACCTTTTTAACTGAGTTGTAGGTCTCAACAGTGGGCTTCAAAGATTCAGTTAACCATGTTGTAAACAGATGTACGATCATCCAGGCTTTGTTGTTCCATTTCTAGAGCACAAGCAGAGTAGATTTAGAGTAATTGTTAAGAGCCCTAGGATTTTTAGAATGGTAAATGAGTGCTGACCTCAAATGCAAATCACAGCTGCATTAGCTTCTAACAAGAGAGTCAGCCTGTCCTCTGAAGCCAGGCATTGACTTCTAATATAAAAGTCCTAGATAGCATCTCCCAGGAGAAGGCTATTTTATCTACACTGAAAATCTGTTGTTTAGTGTAGCCGCCTTCATGAATTATCTCAGCTACATCTTCTGGAAAACTTGTTGCAGTTTCTACATCAGCACCTGTTGTCACACCTTTCACTTTTATGTTATGGCTTTTTTCCTTAAACCTTGTGAACCAACCCCTGCTAGCTTCAAACTTGTCTTCTGCAGCGTCCTCATTTCTCTTAGCTTTCAACGAATTGAAGAGTTATGGTCTCACTTGGATTAGGATTTGGTCTAAAGGAATGTTGTGGCTGGTTTGGTCTTCCATCCAGACAACTATAATTTTGTCCATATCAGCAAGAAGACTATTTCACTTTCTTATCATTTGTGTGCTCACAGGAGTAGCATTTTTAATTTCTTTCAAGGACTTTTCCTTTGCATTACGATCTGACTATCTGGCCCAAGAGGCCTAGATTTTGACCTGTCTTGGCTTTTGACATGCCTTCCTCACCAACGTTAATAATTTCTGGCTTTTAATTTAAATTAAGAGAGATGCAACTCTTCCTTTCACTTGGACACTTACAGGCCACTTTAGGGTTATTATTTGGCCTAATTTAATATTGTTGTATGTTAGGGAATAGAAAGTCATGAAGAGAGGAAGAGAAACAGGGGAATGGCCAGTTGGTGGAACAGTCAGAAATATACATTTATTAGTTAAGTTCACCACCTTTAATGGACATGGACTGTGGTATCTCAAAACAATCACAATAGTAACATCAAAGATCACTGATAACAAATCACCTTAACAAATATAATAATAATGAAAAAGTTTGAAATATTGTGAGAATTACCAAAATGTAACATGGAGACACATAGGGAGCAAAGGCTATTGGAAAAATGGCAAAGATTTGCTGGTCTCAGGGCTGTCACAAATGTTCAATTTGTAAAAAAAAACACAGTATCTGCAAACTGCAATGTATGTGACCATCTACTTACATGAAATATTCCTCCACTTTAATAAACTCACCAATAGCATATTTAATAATTAAAGTCCTTTCCAGACATCATACAAAATCTATGATACCATTCCATAGTACTAACATTACATATTACATATTTTTATAGTTTTATATCTAGGCTAATAAATTCAAGTAAAATACATAAGTATTATAAAACCTAATTTTGAGGCTGATGGCACAGAGAAAGGAATCAGCAAGATGAGAGTATGAATTTTAATTTTTCCACTTCCAAGGCAGTGACTTTTGCCAAACAGCTTTTGAGAATTAAAAATATGATAGAAATTTAAACCTCCATAGGGGTATTTTGCGTAAAGAGTAAAATAAAGTAGTGCCTGGGTGGCTCAGTCTGTTAAGTGTCTGCCTTTGGCTCAGGTCATGATCCTGGGGTCCTGGGATCAAGCCCCACATTGGGTTCCCTGCTCAGCAGGGAGCCTGCTTCTCTCCTCCCCGCTTCTGTTCTCTGTCATTATCTCTGTCTCTTTCTCTCTCTCAAATAAATAAAATCTTAAAAAAAAAAGAGTAAAATTGAGAGGGACTAAAATGAGCATAGAAACTATAAATAAACTATAACATATTTTATATATGAACATGTCATATATAAGTAAAATATATATTTTATAAAATAAATTTTATTTATTTTTATTTACTTATAAAATATAAGTAAAATATATATTTATATATAAACATATATATTATATATACAAAAAATATATATTTTAGAGCACCATTCTCTGATATCCAAATTGGAAATAATAGAATTCCAGACAGAAAGAACAAAAAAAAAAGGGGGGGGGGAATCACTGAAATCTTAAAAAATAATGTCCTGGGACATAGGAAACAAAGTTACCCAATTGAAGAGGCCTACAAAGCATAAAGAAAAATGGATGCAAACAAACCAGCACCCATGCCCGTCATCATGAAATTTTAAATCACTGAAGTACTAAGAATAAAAGGGAATAGGTCACATAAAAGAGTCAATAGCAGAATGTCTTCAGACTTATAAACAATAAAGCTGGAAACAATGCCTTTATTATTCTGAAGGAAAATTAATTACAACCTGCTGACACTGTCAGGCAAGTAAGACAGTAAACCAGCAGGCCTCAAAATGTGCCTCCCATTACTTTATTTTTTTTTTAGAACTTCAATTTTTTTTTAATTTTAATTCCAGTATAGTTAACATACAGTGTTATATTAGTTTCAGGTGTACAATAGAGTAACTCAACAATTCCATACATTACCCAATTTCATCCTAACAAGTGCGCTTCTTAATCCCCATCACCTATTTCACCCATCCCCTCACCCACCTCTATATATTCTTTCTCAAAATTCTCCAGGAGACCTAGTTCTAACAACATAAACCAATAAACTAAGAAAGAGAAAGTCATGTGAAGGGACTCAAGAGAAACACACAGCAAGCTGCCATCATATCATTTTTAGCCTGAGCTGAGAATATCCTGGTTAGTTGGTTCCAGAATCTTATCTATATTGCGTTTGTTTTGACCATGTGAAAATGAATTTCTCCTCTTCCCTTTATGCCTCAGTTTCTGGAAGAGCTGAAAACGCTTCACTTACTCCACAGAGTAAGAGGCGCTCTGTTTTGACTTACTTCTGGAAGTTGCAGATATACGATACCCAGACAAGTAATATGAACATAATCATTTGTGTATTAGGTTGGACTCCTGTCCTTGCTCACTGACTTCTCCAGGGATGGTTTTTGGACACTCTCAAGGAAGTGCTACATGATAAAGAGGCTCTGCTCACCTATCTTATCTTTTCCTGCTAAACTTCATTTAACACTATTGCCACTGTACTTCTTAACACATCTAGGTTTGTGCTTAGCACCGTATTTTTTTTTTTTCAAAACGAAGCAATATATTGTTTACTGACATATACAGAGATAGTGAAATTACAAGGAAGTACAAAGGTATAATCAGCACAAAAAGTAGGATAATAACTACTCTGGTGGGAAGAGAGCTACGTGACTAAATTGGAATAGAGACTACTAAATTATAAAAAATTATATCTTCCCATCACTAGGTGGCATTTATAAAAATGTTACTTTTATTATTTTGCTCTAAATTATACATTAATTTTAGACATCTTTCTATGGGTAAAATATATTTGTCACACACATATGTAAACAGTTCCTACCTAGACCTGAAAAATATCTGGATTGGAAAATCCAATCAAGTTCCTCACACAGTGAAGGAACAGTAACTTCCTCAAAGCACTTCATCACAAAGAAATAAAGATCACCAGAATGTCTATAAAGTTAAAAAAAAAAGTGCAAAATATCAGGAATCATAATGGCTGGAACTTCTTATCAGCAATTTGGGAATATTTAAGACAATGAAGAAATATCTTTAAAATTCTGAAGAAAAATATTTCCAACTTGGCTACAGTCCAACTATCAGTCAAGTATGACAGTAAGAGGAAAAATTAAAATGAACTGTTACATTTCATTCTTAGGAGATACTGAGGATTTGCTACGAAAAATAGTCAAGTAACAAAAAAAGACAATACAGAACTAAGGAAGAAGAGAAGCATAAATGAAGGAAGGTATTTCCAGTACAAAAAGGGGACAATAGGCTCAGAGAGTAGTTTGCCTTGGAGAAGGTGGATGAGGCTCTGGAAAAGAAGAATACAATCAAGGAAATAAATCAATAAATTAAATTTCTAATATATGCAAGAATTTGGAAAATTGCATTGCTATATGTTGTATAGGTTGAACAGTGTTTGATAATGTAGATAGAAAAAAATCCAAGGCAATCGTTACAGGCTGAGAAAAATTTATCTATATCTATATCTATATTTACATATATATATAAATAATTATCGCATGTCACTTACCTAGCAGTGAACTGTATGTGTGTGCACACACATTATATATATACACATTACATATATATATGTATATATAAAATGATAAAGTAAACATAAACATTTAACTTACTTCAAAATCATGATATAACTTATCTTCAGGATTAGAGGAGGGGAAGTAGAGATTTAATATAAAGAAAAGTCTCATTTATCAAAACATGAAGTCAAGAGAAATCATACATATCATAGAGCATTGTTTTATCAAAGCCACTTTGAACTAAGCATATTATTATTATTTAAAATTAGAAATCTTGGGCGCCTGGATGGCTCAGTCAGTTAAGCATCTGCCTTTGGCTCAGATCATGATCCCCGAGCCCTGGGATAGAGCCCCATTTTGGGCTCCTTGCTCAACGGGGAGTCTGCTTCTCCCTCTCCCTCTGACCCTTCCCCCTGCTTGTGCTCCTGCTCACGCTCTCTCTCAAATGAATAATTTAAAAATCTTAAAAAAATAAATGAAATTAGGAATCTTATTCCAATAGAAACAACTATTGGTTTGAAAACTCCATTTCCATTTCTTCCCTTTGGTTATATATCATAGTATTTCCTATATTTCAGGACAATTTTTTAACTACTGCCATGTAATACTTTGATTACAATAAAACTTGCAATAAACAACCATGAATACCACCAAAACAAGGACTTTTAATTTCTCCAAAGTATGAAAGCCAAAAATACAAAAAAAAAAATACAAAAGTTAAACTAATAGATTTTTTAATGATGATCATTATGAATATCATTAAAAAGGGAGATTTCCTGACTTCCATTGACTTTTACTTGAATATGCAATATTCCATAGCAGGAAACTCTGACAGCTAAGCTTCTTGACAATTTTGTGGGATATATATTTTTCTAAAGTAGACAAAATGTATAACCAGCATAATAGTTTTTTTTTTCTTCTGCTATAGAAACTCTGTAGCCAAACAGTCTGTTACAGATTCAGAAATGTATTAAAGTACTTTATTCCCTAGGAAAAATAAACTACTCCACAAGTCTTCTCTACTTTCAAGTGCTAACTATGCTTTATTACTCCATAGGGTCTATTTGACTGGGACAGGCTAACACTCTTGAAGAAGCTGTTCCCTCTATATTTAGAATTTATTTACAAATAGACAGTCTGTAGTATGGGAGGTCATTTCCTTTCAGTTACGCTCATTGCTATATTCCCATCGCCTGTATCATCTGATGAACCTAGGACTAAATAAAACACCATTCATGTTTACCATCTCGTAGCACTAATGTTCTTCCCCTGGTGAAGGAGATTATATGGACATTCAGCTGTGTTCCCAACGGCTACTTAGAGCACATAATGGAACAGTCGATGTGGATAATCCCCGAAACAAATAAGGTAAACCCTTGTGCTCTCAGAGCTGGTATTTTTTCAAGAGATAGAGAAACAAATAACCACAGCCCAAGCTAGATTTGACAGGTGCTTTGGTAGAAACATAAGCAAGTGCTGTGGCAATCCTAAAAATAAGGAGAAGATATTTACTCTAGGGAATGGAAAATTAAGAAATTTTACCGAAGGCTTCTTAGAGATGGCATCTGGCATGAGCCTTAAGTGATAAGTAAAATTGTCTTGTCAGCTGAACGCTGAGTACATTTTAAAATTTTAAAACCTTGTTTGCCTTTGCCATATAGACATGCATTATGTATTTAAGGGAGTTTTTCGTAATATAACGTATAGCAAGAGCTCACTTCAGCTGTTGCTATAACAGGCAAAAGTTTTAATTTCTTGCTTCTATTCCATCCCTGGGTCTGCACAGCACTGCATAACAATGTTGTTTTTTTTTTTATTTTGCTTTCCTATTTTTTGTATACGTGTCTCATTTTATGTGGTTCACAGCACCAATATGCTCTGAATATGGTAGGACTTCCATTGACTCTGTCATTAAGTAAGACAGCCTATTTTGTATACGAATAATACCTATTTCTACAGATACCTAATAAATCTTTATGGACGATAGTAAATGCTTCCAAAACCCTATCTGAATGTAATTTCTGATGTTAAAACCTTCCCCATTTAGGTAGGATGAGCCTGTTCTCATTTCTTTTTTTAGAAATGTCAGTAAATGGCCTGGGATATTATTTACAGTGATTATTGGGTTTCTGATAGTATCAAATTTTTTTTAACAACGAGCACTGCAGAAAAGTCCCTCTCAAGCATCACAATAGATTAACTGCTGCTGTACCGAGTACAAATCATGTTTATTACTGGGATGTAGAAGCTGCCTGTGGCCTCGTGTGTTTTAAATTTTTTAATAGTAATTTCTTATTATGTTATGTTAGTCACCATACAGTACAGCCTTAGTTTTTGGTGTAGCTGCTCCATGATTCATGATTTGTGTGCTTTAAAATTAATCTAACCAATCATAATGAAAACCACAACATAATCCATACCCGATAAGTGCATCTGGGTTGTTACTTGAGCAGGAGCTGCCTGCCCTTCCTTCAATTACATAATAGGAAAGTCTAATAGTGATTGGGTACTTACCCAAATATATCTAGCTTTCTCTCTTCCGGGTATAAGAATTCCCCTTGGTTTTCTCGTAGCTAGAAAATGCTGTGTGTCACGTTTAGACCAAATAAATGCTAGAACATTTAATTAAGGAGAACGCTCCTGTAGACCTCTCTCTCTCCCTGTGACCGTGACTCAGCAATATTGGAGACAGTTGCTGCTACCCAATCTTGGACACAACGTCCAGCCAACTACCGATGGACAAAGAGCTCAACAAAAAATGAGCCCTTCTTGTGACAATTGGGGGATTGTTTTCTTGCCACTCAGACTAGCGCATTCTGACAGATACAGACAGGGATGTGACGGAGAAGATATTTGACTTTTCAAACCCTGAAGGCGTGCCGTTTTTCGGAGTGTGGTGGCAGCGGACAGAGCAGGTGCGCTCCTCACTCATTTCATTCACTTCAACCTCAGGTGCCCTGATGTGTCCCTCAATATCACTTCCTCGACCTCTCTCTTCCTTTGACATGGTCCAGTGTCTGAAGTTCAGCCCACTGTCAGGTTTATATTGGTTCACACAGTATTGGTTTTAACAGCGGGTTTGTTGTTTCTGTTTCTTTGTTTTCTTAAGTGTTGGATAAAGAAAGAAAATCAAGATTCGAGCTATGTATTTGAATTGAGAGTTTATGCATGTCATTTCTGTGGCCCCCTTTAAAAATCAGGAAATCTATTACATCTGGGCCTGTATCTGCCCATTACAAAAATCTGCAGAGTCAAGATGCCCCTGCCAGCCTCTCTGTTGTTTCCCTGACAATGGCTGGCTGCCATTCATCACCATACTTGAGCGCTGTTTTTCTTGTAGAAGCAAGGGGAGAGTGACATATTCCTTGCACTCATTTCTCTGCAGGAAATGTGAAAATAAAAGTGTGATCAAGAAGGCCACGGGCTTCAAGAAAAATGAGAAGGACCATATTTCTTTGTGGAAGCAAAGACGATTTTTTTTGTACCTGAACAATCTCACTCATTTTTGTTACTTTTCTAAGTGCAGGGTACATTGAAGGTGTCAACTTTGTTCTACTGACTCCCAACATCTATTTGAGGGTACCCTGGGGGTAACTTTAGATCAACCACTTCATTTACATCACATTCAAAATGGAACTGAGTTTATTTCAAAGCAAGGGGAAATATAAATAGATATCCTACATCTGTAACAGAGAAATGTGAAATTCTAATGTTCATCTCATAAACACTTAAGTAATGCAGAGTAGTGGTTAAAAGCCTGAGTTTGAGTCCTGAATCTGCTACTTCTTAACTTTGTGACTTGGGCAGTTTCTTCCCCTCTCTGTGCCTTGGAACCCCAACTACAAATGGAGATCCAGACGGTGCCTACTTCAGAAAGAGTGACGAGAAGTGAATGAGTGAATATTAGCAAAGTGCTTAAAACAATGCTTGGCAAAGAGTAAGTATTACATACATAGCAAATACAAACTCTGTTTCTAGGTTTGGAAAACATCGTTCTGTTGTTTAAATTCCTACAGCAACTTCTGATTCGCCAAATGCACTGATATTATGAATCTGTCTGCCTAGAAAGAAATGGCTCCTTTGGGCTTCTTCAGTTTTTTTGTGCTTGGTCTCTTGAGCAATGCCAGAAACTGAATAGGGAATTACTAAGTATCTGTTTAATAAAAATCCCAAAGAAGGTATCACAATCATACTATTACATTTCTAATGAGAGGACTAGCCATAGATAACAGTTAGGTAACATCTTCCCCCAAGGACTGAAGAACTAGAACAAAACGTATATGTCCCCAGATGTTGAATGCATGCTAAAACTGTCCCTGCGTGTTCTAGCAATATATTCTATTGAAATTTGATTCTTTATTGACTAAATTACTATCATTTCAACTACCATGAAAGTCACTGTGATTTGAGGAGACGGGAAATCTGTTATAATATCAGTTTCATGGGGATTTGCTATGTCTTTCAAACACATACACACATATGCATGCAAAGGAACACGCACATCACAAAGCATTTAATTTTGCTTGTTAACTTTGCAAACATACAAAATGGTGAAAATAACAATGTCAATAATCCCAGGTAAATAGTTGAATGCTGCCCATAAAGTATTTGCAAACACAAGGTACAATATAAATTCTTAATAATTGTAATTAGTAAAGCTTAGAGATTTTTAAAAGGGAAATCCACTCAGCCTCGTTTAATTTCTGCCATTTCAAACACATAAAATTTCCTTATCTATAGTTTCTATCTGCTAACCTAATGGCAATGTACAGAACACAAGCATTCAGGCAATTTAAGAATAATCACTCATTTGCACATTGGGAGAAGCTTTTAAAACCATTATCTACCATCATGTAAATATTAGTGTATACAATTGTTAACCTGTAAAATATTTACTGGAAATTTTATAGGCCTCACATAAATTGGATCCATTAGACACCCAGTTAGCAGTTAGGGCAAATAATAGGCTATTACTTAGCAGAGAAGTATCATTCCACAAATACAGGGAACCACAAGACAAGTCACATAAGGCATAAGAGGTCTTTTATACAAGAAAGTCAGGTAAGTCACTGGAGACCTTCTGCATAGGAGTCCTGAGAGCCTGGTGCGCACAGTTACAATGACAAAGGGGAGATGGTATGGATGGTTCCACCTAAAAACCTATTCTATAATAGTGAAAATAATGCAATCATCTTGGATAGAATTAGGAAATATGAAAACTCCAATAAATCTGATACTGAGTATTTTACCTGCCTCTCCCAACATGTTGGCATCTGCCAGCATCGTAAGTGCTGTGGTCAAAGAAAAGCCTTTTGGACTTAGACTCTGGTACTGCTATTTTCTTGTAGCATGGCGTAGGTCAAAATACATGTCCTATCTATGCCTCATCAATTCCCTCATCAATCAGATGGGAAGGGCATTATGCCAGTGTTACTGCAGGTATCAAATGAACTGAAATTTGGTAACTGCTTACAGCATGGCTGCCAAATAGTAAGTCCTCAAGGTGTATGCATCTGAACATGCTCTTCTGGCGTATTGATAAATATGTTGAACAGAATTTATTGACAAATATGATAAACATGTTTGCCTGAAGGCAGAGTTATTCATTAAACTTGGAGAAATAGACTATCAGTTTGGTATTGTTAGCGCAGCAAAAGTAATTTGACCGTATCATTCACACTAATTTAGATACTTTTGTTGGTCTTTGTCTTCCTACATATTCCTCTCCCCATCAATCAATCAATAAAATTAATATGCCTCATAAGAAGTAAAAATTAATTATCTGGTTTAGAGAAAATAAANTCCTACATCTGTAACAGAGAAATGTGAAATTCTAATGTTCATCTCATAAACACTTAAGTAATGCAGAGTAGTGGTTAAAAGCCTGAGTTTGAGTCCTGAATCTGCTACTTCTTAACTTTGTGACTTGGGCAGTTTCTTCCCCTCTCTGTGCCTTGGAACCCCAACTACAAATGGAGATCCAGACGGTGCCTACTTCAGAAAGAGTGACGAGAAGTGAATGAGTGAATATTAGCAAAGTGCTTAAAACAATGCTTGGCAAAGAGTAAGTATTACATACATAGCAAATACAAACTCTGTTTCTAGGTTTGGAAAACATCGTTCTGTTGTTTAAATTCCTACAGCAACTTCTGATTCGCCAAATGCACTGATATTATGAATCTGTCTGCCTAGAAAGAAATGGCTCCTTTGGGCTTCTTCAGTTTTTTTGTGCTTGGTCTCTTGAGCAATGCCAGAAACTGAATAGGGAATTACTAAGTATCTGTTTAATAAAAATCCCAAAGAAGGTATCACAATCATACTATTACATTTCTAATGAGAGGACTAGCCATAGATAACAGTTAGGTAACATCTTCCCCCAAGGACTGAAGAACTAGAACAAAACGTATATGTCCCCAGATGTTGAATGCATGCTAAAACTGTCCCTGCGTGTTCTAGCAATATATTCTATTGAAATTTGAAATTCTTTATTGACTAAATTACTATCATTTCAACTACCATGAAAGTCACTGTGATTTGAGGAGACGGGAAATCTGTTATAATATCAGTTTCATGGGGATTTGCTATGTCTTTCAAACACATACACACATATGCATGCAAAGGAACACGCACATCACAAAGCATTTAATTTTGCTTGTTAACTTTGCAAACATACAAAATGGTGAAAATAACAATGTCAATAATCCCAGGTAAATAGTTGAATGCTGCCCATAAAGTATTTGCAAACACAAGGTACAATATAAATTCTTAATAATTGTAATTAGTAAAGCTTAGAGATTTTTAAAAGGGAAATCCACTCAGCCTCGTTTAATTTCTGCCATTTCAAACACATAAAATTTCCTTATCTATAGTTTCTATCTGCTAACCTAATGGCAATGTACAGAACACAAGCATTCAGGCAATTTAAGAATAATCACTCATTTGCACATTGGGAGAAGCTTTTAAAACCATTATCTACCATCATGTAAATATTAGTGTATACAATTGTTAACCTGTAAAATATTTACTGGAAATTTTATAGGCCTCACATAAATTGGATCCATTAGACACCCAGTTAGCAGTTAGGGCAAATAATAGGCTATTACTTAGCAGAGAAGTATCATTCCACAAATACAGGGAACCACAAGACAAGTCACATAAGNGTCACAAAAGGCATAAGAGGTCTTTTATACAAGAAAGTCAGGTAAGTCACTGGAGACCTTCTGCATAGGAGTCCTGAGAGCCTGGTGCGCACAGTTACAATGACAAAGGGGAGATGGTATGGATGGTTCCACCTAAAAACCTATTCTATAATAGTGAAAATAATGCAATCATCTTGGATAGAATTAGGAAATATGAAAACTCCAATAAATCTGATACTGAGTATTTTACCTGCCTCTCCCAACATGTTGGCATCTGCCAGCATCGTAAGTGCTGTGGTCAAAGAAAAGCCTTTTGGACTTAGACTCTGGTACTGCTATTTTCTTGTAGCATGGCGTAGGTCAAAATACATGTCCTATCTATGCCTCATCAATTCCCTCATCAATCAGATGGGAAGGGCATTATGCCAGTGTTACTGCAGGTATCAAATGAACTGAAATTTGGTAACTGCTTACAGCATGGCTGCCAAATAGTAAGTCCTCAAGGTGTATGCATCTGAACATGCTCTTCTGGCGTATTGATAAATATGTTGAACAGAATTTATTGACAAATATGATAAACATGTTTGCCTGAAGGCAGAGTTATTCATTAAACTTGGAGAAATAGACTATCAGTTTGGTATTGTTAGCGCAGCAAAAGTAATTTGACCGTATCATTCACACTAATTTAGATACTTTTGTTGGTCTTTGTCTTCCTACATATTCCTCTCCCCATCAATCAATCAATAAAATTAATATGCCTCATAAGAAGTAAAAATTAATTATCTGGTTTAGAGAAAATAAAAATAAATGTACAGTTATTTGGGTAAAATTTTCACTTTCCACCTGCTCCATTAGTTTCAAGATTGAAACTGCCAAAAATGCTCTTTCCTTCTGCCAAAGTTGTCAGATGCCCAAGTATCAGTTTAGTTTTTTGTTGTTGTCATTTTATTTTTGAAGATTAAAGTGAGATTAAAAGTATGGCATTTGGAGTGAGGAGCTCTTGCTCTGAACCCAATTTTCTCCACTTTCTGTGTGTGGCTTCATGCACATTTCTTCAAAAACGTTTTTACAAGCCTCAGTTTATTCACATAAAACGTAAATCATGATACTTACCTTATTGAAATATTGTGAGAAATGAAACTGCGAGAATTAAATCAAACAATGTGTGTAAAGCACTGTACCTCACTCCTATTAAACACAATCATTTGAAACTTATCATATCATTATGACACTTACTTAAATATTCCAGTCCTTCAACACATAATATTTTTGCATAACAGTAATTTTCTCAATTGAGCAAACACTGAAAAACATCAGTTTTCTTGACAATGTCAGTGCTTCTCACAGTGTAGACTCTGGACCAGCAGCATCACCTGCACACTTGTTAAGAAATGCAAATCCAGGGGCGCCTGGGTGGCACAGCGGTTAAGCGTCTGCCTTCGGCTCAGGGCGTGATCCTGGCGTTATGGGATCGAGCCCCACATCAGGCTCNTTTGCATAACAGTAATTTTCTCAATTGAGCAAACACTGAAAAACATCAGTTTTCTTGACAATGTCAGTGCTTCTCACAGTGTAGACCCTGGACCAGCAGCATCACCTGCACACTTGTTAAGAAATGCAAATCCAGAACATCTGGGGGCCCAGGAACCTGTAAACAATCTCTAGATAATCCTTTTGCATGTTTGGCTTTGAGAAGCAACTGATCGAGAGTAGCAGCATTACAGGTATGCTCATGGGATTGTCCCAGATAATTGTGCAACCTAGAGTAGCAGTTGGCACACTTTTATTTAAAAGGCCACATAGTGACTATTTTAGGCTTTGTGGGCCATATAGTCCCTGACACAAGTACTCATCTCTGCCACTGAAGTATCAAAGCAGCCACAGCTAATATGACAACTGAGTATGGCTATGCTCCAATAAAACTTTATTTACCAAAATGGGTAGCAGGCTATAATTTGCTGACTCCGACATCCTTTTAGACTTGTGCACTACACAATTTATATAACCGCAATGGGCAAAATGGTTGTATCCCTCCAAAATTCACATGTTGAAATGCTAGCCCCCAATGTGATGGTTGGAGGTAGGTCTTTGGAAGGTAATTAAGTTAAGATGAGGTCATAAAGATGGGCCCCGCATGATGGGATTAGTGCCCTTACAAGAAGAGCACGCACAGAGGAAAGGGCATGTAAGAACACAGGCTGAAGGTAACTGTCTACAAGCCAGGAAAAGGGTCCTTACCAAGAATCAAATCTGCCAGCACCTTGATCTTGAACTTCTCAGCCCCCAGAACTATGAGAAATAAATATTTCTCCAGTCTATGATATTTTGTTACAGCAGCCCAAGCTGACTAAGACCGTAACCGTCTGCACTGGTTGTGTTTCTGTGGTCAAGGAAACACAGCAGTATGCAGACTCTAACAGATGAATTCAAGGAAGCATTTTTATTTTCCTGAGGGATTATTCCTTTGGTCTGTGACATGATCCTTTGGTTTGTGACATGATCTATTAGCAAATCATTAAATGGCTGTTCATTCTACCTTATGATTAGCTGTTCACAGTTAACTGTGAGAGTGCTCAAAATCAAGGACGACTGGGTGACTATAATGTGGGTTGTACAAAAATAGCCCCAACAGGGATTTTGGCAGTCTCAGTGACTTTGATTCACCAAAGGCAATCAATATGTTTTCTGTTCCCTGGAAAATGATAACTTCTTGAATTATTTCTCTCCTTTTCTCAAGAAGAGTACAAGGCAGCATAAATAGCCCCAATTATAATAAAAAATCAAGATTTTCCTACCACCTTTTCACTCTGAAAAGGTAGCTGCCAAGGAGAGGGTAGAGGGCTTTCTCACGGAAACAGTAACTCAGCTTTAAGTGATACTGCCGACATTTTAGAGGAGAAAAATGCCAGTATTAATTTATCAAACTAAAATTCTCAGGGACATTTTAAAATATATCCCAGTTTCACAGGATTTAATTTAGTTCCTGGAAATGAGTTATTCACTGGAAAATGACACTATTCCATTCACCACCTATGTGGACTGTAACCCGGCTGAGTGTGTGAACCATGCCCGACCCCAGTCCCGGCTGCTGCCTTGCACAGAGCAGGTGCTCCAGAGTACATGCTAAGCAGATCTAGCTTCCTTACTCAAAATGTTACAAGCCAACCTAAAATTTTATAAGGTAAATACAGAGACTCATTCGAAGTTTTTTTCAGGACAATTTTTGATTAATTAATTATTGACTAATTATTTTACTATTCCAGGAGCCATAAGATACAAATTAATTCTGACCTTAGATTTAGAAGCCAGTTAATTCAGTGCTTCAAGATTTTATTAATTCATGTGTTCTTCGTCTCAGAAAACATTTACTTGCAAAGATTAGAGAAAAGAAGTCCCGTTTTTAAAAACTGAATGATATACTAAGAAGGTCAACATAAAAACAAATACTTATGATATAGAATGTATTCTGACAACAAAGGAAGTTTTACTATCTCTTTTCAGAAATGATACAAAAGTTTCAGAAAAGAGACTTATTGAATAATATATAGTCAGTGCCTGACATGTGTCAGGCATTATTTTAAGCACTGAGGACATCAGTGAACAGCAACAACAAAAACTGATAAAATTCTCACCCTCATACAGGTTACAATCTAGTGGCTGGAGAAGCAGACCACACGCAATGAATATAATAAAGAAACAAATCTTGTAGCATGTTAGAGGACATCTGCATTACTGAAAAATAGTGCAAGGCAAAAGAGATCAGAAGTACATTTCTGTCAGGGTTGAAATAAATCATATTAAGGTAAGGTGTCATGAGTCAGGATGATGAGGGTAGAAACTGTGAATGACCACCCATTAATTAGTATAATTGATAATAAAACAATTGCTAGTGTAACCTTCTATGAAATTGTTTGTACTACTACTTAAAGGACCTCCAGAGAAGCATATTTTGAAGTTTATTCCAATCACAGGATGCTATCAATAACTAGAATCAATACATAGAGAAAAAAATAATCTATCAAATGGTAGAGTGCTGGGATTGGTATTCTAATCGTTAATGCTAAAGTATGAGCTAGAAGAGATGAAATGGTGACTAACAGCTCTAATGAAGTTAAAGGTCAAAGTAGTTAATTAATATATAATTTTATTGGGTCACAATAGTCTGTATGGACCTACAATATCTGGTTCTTTTCATAGCCATGTGTAGCCTACACTGAAGATCAGCAAACGGTCTCTCTCAAGGGACAGATAATAAGTATCTTAGACTTTGCCAGCCACACAGACTCTGTTACAACTACTCAACTCCACCATTATCGTTATATAACAAATGTAGCCACAGACAACATGTAAACAAACAGACATGGATGTGTTCCAATAAAATTTTATACAGATACCAAAATTTGGATTTTGTACAATTTGCACTCATCATAAAGAATTTCTTTTGATTTTTTAAACTAGTTTAAAATGTAAAGGAAAAAAGGGGGGGAGGCATTCTTAGCTCACAGACTGTACAAAAACTGCCAACCACAGGCCTACAACTTTTCATTCAATCAGTGTTAGAAAAACTACGGCAAATACAATTGGGATAATAAGTAGCAGAAGATGGAGTAAAACATACTTGTTAAGATGCCAAGCTGGAGTGGAAGCTCTGGGGATCACCATTTAACTTAGATGGAATTATCTGGCTCTGTTACCTTAAGGAGGCCTATTCTTTATTTACCAAATCTAGATGATTCCATCTAATCAATGTATGGTACTGTTGTGAAATGGGCCTTAGGTCTTTTGTGGAATAAATGTAATATAAATTGAAATTACTTGCTCCAGTCTGAACTCAGATCTCATACAACTTTACTTGTAACAACAAACCCTAAATAGCTATTACACAATTAGGATGTACTGAGATCTAACCCTGCTGTCAATACGAACTACAGAACAGGATTATGCTGCTATCCCTACCATATCTTGTTCCATGGATCAAAGTTTTGGGTCAATTAGTAACATTATATTATTTGACTAGATAAGTCTACGTTTGGTCATTCGGAGGTTTTTCTATGCTCTGAGGTCACCCTAAACAAAATTACTAGTTTAGATAATGATTTTTTAGTCCCTAAGGGTAATTTTCATATTGAACTAATAGATTAAGCTTCACATCTTATATATTTATTTCTTTTCATAGGAAGGTCAATTTTAAGCGAGAGTAAAAACCTGGTTTGTCTAGCTATTCAATTCCTTATTTAGAGAACAAGTGATGATGCCACCTTGGGTACATACATCCTACAACAATGGAGATAGCAGTTTACGATTATAAATTGTTACTATAAATTGAGATTTGGAGGTGACATATGAAGAGGGTTTTGGAGGACATAAGTTAGCCAAGCGATACATGGGAGCCGTGCATTCTGGGCAAGGGGAGCAGGTCTGATTCATGCAAGAGCAACAGCACCAGGATGGCTGGAGTGAAATGAACTGAGAGGAGGCCACAGCTGACAAGATCAGTAGGACTTCATCAATGATGTTTGAACTAATTACAGAAGAGTCTGTCAGATGAACAACAAGAAAAGCACACGGTGCTAATAATAAGCATGGTTATTTACACTTAACTCTGAGTCAGAAGCTCTACACATAGCATTGTCTTCGGTCTCTATAACAGCCTCGGCAGGTAGATATTTCTATATTCATAATATATTGGAGGAGACTGAAGCTAAGGAAATAAGTTATTTGGACTTAAAAAACCATAAAACTAGTAAAAGACAAAAACTGAGATAGGAACTCAAGAGTCATACATTACTCCTGAATATATTTTACTTTCCTTAAAATACTAATTCTTTTAACAAATGAATCTTAAAAAGTTTAAAAGTTGGGACGCCTGGGTGGCTCAGTCAATTTGACATCTGACTCTTGCTTTCAGCTCAGGTTTTGATCTCAGGATCATGAGATCAAGCCTCGTGTTAGGCTCCACGCTTAGCATGGAGTCTGCTTAGGACTCTCTCTCCCTCTCCCTTTACCCCTTCACCCCACACATGCACACTCTCTCCTTCTCTCTCAAATAAATAAATAAAACTTTTTTAAAAAGTTTAAAATTAAGGTCTTATATTCAGTCTGCACTTATGATTACTGCTGGATAAAAAGACAGTTCAACAAAGCCAACATACTTGTTTTAAGTAAGCAAACTTAAATCAGAAGTGACCAAAGAATTATCAGAGTGATATACAAAAGAAACATGGAACAATTAGATTTTTCAAATATCAAAGCATATGTACAAAAATATGTCACAGAGATACATGGTTTGTTTTTCTAACCTGTATTTGTTAAAATAAAAATAACATATGTAGGCTTTTTTTATAAAACTTAAAGCATTATAAACTTCTAGTATCATCAATAGGGAAAAAATATATATAAACTTGAAGTTTACATTTGAAGATGTATTTCCTGGAATGTCTTTTAACCTTTTTATATGTTATTGGAGAATAAAATGTTTTTGTCCCCTGTTCTTTCTTATCATACAATTTAAATTCCATCCTACTGATAATAAGCATATTATTTATTGATGACAATTTATTACCAAATTTATTAGATATATAGAAATGAGTTTTACAGAAAGGATTTACTGAAGTTACCTTAAGCAAGAATCTATTCTGATATCAATATATTGCCAAACTCCCATACTAATAAAACTTTGAGGAATATTATCAGATTGAATTAATTCTTTGAAAAGTTAACCTTAGAAAATCTCTTTCAAGAAGATCATTGGTTTTAACCTCAGTGTTTAACATTTCAATATATCTGAAGAATGCATTTTTATTCACATACCACTGCAATTAAATAATTTCATCATCATTGTCACTTTTTTTTAATGCCTTATGGAAGCATTAAACATTATTTGAAGACTTGGAATAAAATGTGTTAACTTAAATTTAAGTAGCCACTTGAAATTATGGGAAGTCTAATGTTTACAGAATTACCACAAAAATGTGGACACACATAAAGAATTGTTACCCTTCAAAAATCCTAAGATACTTATCAAAAATGTAAAACTTCAACTTCCATTCATAACTCATTTTTATTACATTATATTGATCTATTTTTGTCCATAACAGAAGACTTTAATATATTTTAACTTTCATAATTGACTTAAAATAAACTACAATTATCCAAATGTATAATTTGATAAGTTTTGAGATAGGAATATAATTATTTGAAAGCAGTACCACCATCAAGACACTGAAACGATCTATTACCCTCAAAAGGTTTTTTCATGTACTTTTTATATAAAATCACTGTGTCTGGCTCCTTGTCATATCACCTCCCTCTACTCCTTGTCCAAGGGAACCACTGCTACTTTGTCACCACAGATTAGATGGCATTTTCTAGAACTTTATATACATAGAATATGTATATAATATGTATATTCATACTGAATATACTGCTTTTGTCAGGCTTCATTCAATCAGCATAAATAGTTTGAGATTTACCCTATGTGATTCTTATAACAATAGTAAGTTCCATTTTTGTTACTGAGTAGTATTCCATTGAACGTATGTATCACCAATAGTTAATACATTCACTTTTTCATGCTCATTTGGGTTTTTTGTTTTGTTTTGTTTAGTTTTTAGCTATTACAAGTAAAGTTTCTATAAACGTTCATGTACAAGTCTTTGTATGGATATATGATTTCATGAATCTGTTCATTACAAGTGAAAATGCAAATGGGGGCCCTCTGAAAAGCTGGGACTCTCTCTGTGTCCAGTCTCATCACTGGTATTCTGTTCTCATCTCTACCTCCTTAACACAGGGATTCTGCTGGGTTCACCTCCTTTCTCCCTCCCTGTGCCACAGCCTGGAAACTAAAAACGAAGTAAGTTGGGGAAATCATAGGACTCACTTCTTTTGTTTCCTAACTCTTAGGGGTCTATGTCCTTTCATCACCTGATATCCAATTTTGTTATATGATTTAAATAGCTGGTTCATATATCTCTGGAACCAAAGCAATGTTTGGCAGGGACTTAAAATATTAAGAAAATAAAATGAATAAACAAATTATATACAGAAGTTTACTAGCACAAGGTCAAGTTATTCACTCACTAATACATAGTGCATTTGATTTTTCTCATCTTAGGAATTTTGAGCAAGATTTTTTCCAAGGCAATATGGCAAACTGAAAATATTGTTACATGACTTTTGAATAGGTCATTTTTCCCTGAGACTGTTTTTGAATCCCTTTATATCTTCAATGACATTCACTTTTCTTCTGGGTATGTAGCTATGGGTTCTAAGGTGATGTCATCATCCGTGAGATCATCACAAAGACAATCTAGTGTGTATTTGTCAGAGAAGTCACATCAGATTTTTTCTTAAGATTTTATTTATTTATTTGAAAGAGAGGGAGCGAGAAAGAGTGACTGAGTGAGCAAGGGAGCAGGAGTGTGGGGGAGGGGGGTGCAGGAGGGAAAGGGAGAAGCAGACACCCTGCTGAGCAGAGAGCCCAAAGGCAGGGCTTGATCCTGGGACTTCAGAATCATGACCTGAGCCAAAGGCAGACACTTAATTGACTGAGCCACCCGGGCTGCCCAAGTTAGATTTTTTTGTTGATACTTATTTAGGAAATTATTTTTAAAAGACATTTTTTATCAGGGATATATTAGGAAAATGCAATTTTCTGTAGTTAGAGATATTAGAATTCAAATATCAGCTCTGCAATCTGGCTGCAGATTTTAGAGAAATTCTCTAACCTCTCTGCAATTCAATTGTATTATCTGCAAAACTCTACTAATAGTAACACCTCCTTCTCAGAGTTTTACGACTGGGTAGAGAATAGAACACACAGCAGGTATTCAATGAGTGTAGAATTTTATATATTGATTATCCTGAACAAAGGGTTTATAATGTTAACTCTTCCACTGGTTCTCTCTTTAAAGCTGTGACTTTCAATGTTATTGACTGGATGTTTCTTTTGGCTTATTGATTTTTTGTTTGCGTTGAGTCCTTTATAAATGATCAGTAAGTGTTAAAGTAAAAGAAAATATAGGAGAATTCCATTTGGAGTCCACTAATTTTATCTCTCATATATAAACAATAAAGTAAACATTACTGCTGTTTTCTTTGTTCCTTTCAAGAATTGTGCTGAATTCTCCTTTGAGTAAAAAAACTTGCAAACATCAAAGTATGACAGATCAAAAGGTTTGGATTCCATTGTCATTACACTGATGATGTTTACTTTAGAAAAGTGATGAATTTCAATAGGCGCTACTTTTGTGATTCCATAGCAACTACATCTGAAAAGAAATAGAATTAAATTCTAAGCATCATTAGATAGTAATTACCACTATTATTACATTTATGTATATAAGATTAGAAGTCTGAATTTTCAGTTCATGTCACAGAATGGCTTGCTAACGTCACCAAACTTGCAAAACCATGTTTTAAACATTTGACACTAGATGATTTAAATAACAAATTAAATCTTTTGCACTTTATCAAATTTTATTTTATTTTTTAAAAGATTTATTTATTTATTTGAGAGAGAGAGAGAGAGAGAGCGCGGGTACTTGCGAGTGGGGGGAAGGGCAGAGGGAGAGAATCCTGGAGCAGATTCCCCACTGAGCCTGGAGCCAGAGTGGGGGCGGGGGTGGTTCTAGATACATGAATGAAATCGTGACCTAAACTGAAACCAAGAGTTAGATCCTTAACCTACTAAGCCATACAGGCACCCCACATTTTATCAAATTTTAAATAGGATAGAAAAATATAGGTATCATACATAACACAAACATAAAATTGGCAGGAGACACAAAACTGGTTAAAGAGAAACGCAACTTGCTGGTTGAGTTTGAATTATCTGGATAATTATCATAATTATAATTTATGGCATAAAAGTCCAAATAAATTTTGTAGTTCCCCGGCTATGGACAATGAATCAATCAATGAATATCTAATGGGTCTGCTGTTTGAATGAGTCAATTAACATTCGACTAAAGTAATCAAAATATTTGTCATTATGTACCATATTAATTAGCAAAAGTGTATCTTCCCAATTATAAACTTCATTCCAGTGAAAACTGAATCATTAATCAAATTTTGTTTGTTTAAGATAAGAAAGTATCAGGGGTGCCTGGGTGGCTTAGTCAGTTAAGTGTCTGACTCTTGATTTCAGCTCAGGTCATTATCTCAGGGTTGTGAGACTCAGACCCAAGTCGGTCTCCACGCTAAGTGTGAGCCCTGCTTAAGATTCTTTCTCTCCCTCTCCCTTTGTCCCTCCTCTGCATCCTCTCTCCCTCCCTCTCTTGAAAAGAAAAAGATAAGAAAATATCAGAGAAGTAGCTATCTTTATATTAACTCCGCAATCCACTTAAATAAACAGAAAAGAATTAGGAAAAAGTTCACTAGGATTAAAACAGGGTATAGTAGCAATTCCATAAATAACTTTAAGATATTTGCTATTAGATAATGACACAGATAGAACTATACTGAAGGACATCCATAATGGCTGATACTTTCATTTCTGAGAAAGTCAGTTGCACAGTATTCCACTGAAAAATTATCAGAGAAATCAGAAAAACCTACTAATAGCCTATAACAAGGTTAAGAGCTCAATTTGAAGGTGTACTTTTCTACAATAACTCTTCATGGATTTAGGACAATTTACTTACATTCTTTATTCTTATTCGTATGCTTTGCCTATTTCCTTATTGGGTTGTTTGCATTTTTCTTCATAATGTCGTAAGACTTCATTACATTTGTCATATATGTTATAAAAGAATTTTATAGTGTACTACTTATCTTTTAAATTCAGACATGCATGTAGTATTGCAGGCATTTTTAATCTTTTAATTAAACACTTAACTCATTAATATTGAATACTAATTACATAACAAATTGCCATTCTATTACTTTACTTCAGATGACATACTTTAATATTTGGTATCAGTTGTTGACTATCTTCTTATTTGCATTATTAGGTTTTCTTTGAATTGGAGATTTTTTAGGAACACTTTTTTCATTTTAAGATTTTTAAGATTTACTTTGATCACTGATTTCTACTGTAGTTGCAGTTTGGTCAGTGACCATGATCTGAGTGCGTTCAGTTCTTTGATATTTGGAGAGGCTTCCTTTATAGCCCAATATGTGCTTAATTTTTGTACGCACTGCTTGGGAACTTGATTTTTTTTTCACTCTTTGTTCAGTGAAGACTATTTTGATTCCCTTTTTTTAATTACTTTAAAAGTGTTAAGATGAACTTCAATCTTAGAAGCTATCATTCCCATTCCTACAATAAGAAAAAAGCTCAACAAACTGAAAATCAACTTTTGTTGGACGTATCAGAGAACTGAGATTACAGGGCAAATTCCACCTCAAAATCTATAGAGACAGGTGAACAGTTACAGCTAGGATCTACGTATCTGGAGCAAAACCTGTTAGAGCCATAAACTAGTAGAACACTTAAATGGTAATTTTGATGAATTGGCTGGAGGCTGAGTATGAACTAGTNCCACCTCAAAAAAACAGGTGAACAGTTACAGCTAGGATCTACTTATCTGGAGCAAAACCTGCTAGAGCCATAAACTAGTAGAACACTTAAATGGTAATTTTGATGAATTGGCTGGAGGCTGAGTATGAACTAGTGTGAAAATAATAAATTCCTTCTGATGGAGACTTATGGGGAATCCCATATTTATGTGGGCTTTGTCTCATGGAACTCCACCAGGTTCTTGTATCGAAGGGCCAAGAAAGATTATCTCATGGCTCTTACGTGAAGGGGAAGAAGAAAACATTGTGAAATACGCCTAGAGCATTCACACACAAAGTTGTATTCCCCAGGGAAAACACTTTACCAGAGCCTTATCTGATATCTGGAGCCTTATCTGGAAGGACATTTATCAAACTATAGTCTCTAGTTTTCCTGACTCACTTAAGGTGTCAAAAAAATAATAACAATTCATAAACATTATGAAGTTTGAAATGCAGGTAGATAGGTTCACTAAAGGACTCAGATTTAACCCTAAAATTGTACTATGCTTCCCCTCCTCAATGCCTTACAGTAAGATTAACGGGGCTCCAGTATAATAATGGATTATTATTGAAATTGCTACATGACAGTTTTCTTCTGAGAAGAAGTACTTAGGGAAGCCATAGCCAAGAAGCGATACAAACAAAAACACTAGAGAAAAGAAAAAAGAACAGAACAACTAAGAATTATTGGACAGTTTCTAAATGTATAACACATACATGATTGGAAAAGCAAAAGGAGGAGAGAATATTTGCAGTAATAAAGGACAAGTGCCTTCCACAATTAATGATGACATCCAACTACAGATCCAAGAAGCTCAGAAAACATCAAGCAGGATAAATGCCAAAAAACTACATGTAGGTATATCATATTCGAACTGCAAAAACACAAAGACCAAGAGAAAATCTTAAAAGAAGTACGTGTACATGTGAAAGAGAGAGAGATCACCTCATCTATAGAGGAACAAGAATAAGAACTACAGAAGACTTCTCATCAAAAACTGTGCAAGCAAAATGAGAGTGGAGTGAAATATTTAAAGTGGCAGGGGGAAAAAAATCAACCTATAATTCTATATCCAGGAAAAACATGCTTCAAATGTGAAGGAGGACATGAGAAAAAAAAGTAGAGTAGAAAACTCCAAAAACGTTCACTCCCCAAAAGTAACAATTAAACTGGCAAAAACAGCCAGAATCAGCTAATTTGGAATTCTGTAATCTAATAAAAAAGCATCATGAATGGAATACTTCAGGAAAAAAAATGCTGAATTTCAATAAAAGGACTGTGACATGTTGACTTACCCTATGACCACTCTCCCCACTCCTTAGCTCTGCAAAAGTGTTGAGCCTGAATTCCTGGTGTGGGCTGCCAGTACCAGAGGAAGCAATATAATCTTCTTCTCAGAAAAACTGTGTTAGCATGTTTTAACCTATCTGGTGGCTCCATGAAGAACTGATGCAGGATTTGCCTTTTTTTCATCCACCTCAGAACTTGTCCAAGGCTGAGGAACATTTCTGGGTGTCATTAGCCATAAGCAAAGAAAGGCAAATGTATTAGATGTTGCTTTTGGTGGAGGTCATTAAGAAGATGTGAACACTGGTCATGAGCTGAACCTGGGGCACTTAGAGGCTACCCACTCCTTCCCTCATTCCTGGAATGCGTAATCTGCTTTCTTCCCCATTCCCAGAAGCTTCCCAAAGGATAGAGTCTTGAGATAGAAATGTGATATTGAGACTACCTAGATGGTATATGTGACTGAATCCAGTGAAGGCTTCTTATATGACTTTTTAAGATTTGGTGGGCAGGTGCAAAAGCTACTCTTCCTGAGGTCACCCAAGCCTCTTAAGTAAGTTCCCTTGCTCATTAAAACTGTCACCTACCAATCTGGAGTGGTCTGCTTCTTTCTTTGGTGTCTCCCTACCCTCCATGTATAGAAGCAGGTTTCAGATCACACCCAGAAGTCTCCCAAGGAGGTTGTGAACTAGCAGGTGCTATCCAGGACAAAGGATCCCAGTCATGCAAATAATAGTTAGACTGAAAAGCCTGGGAAGGAAGTAGTGGGAAGGAGACATTTGGGAAAATAAGGGATTTGAAAAGTTCCTTTATATTCCAAAAAATATAGGTCACATGCTTGCCCAGAACTAAATGCATGGTCCAAAAAGCCCCCAAGAAATCCTGATTTCTCAACTTTTACTGACTTTCTGTGTCCACACAGGTAAGAAGTGAACACTAAGGCACAACACTAAAGGAATACCCCAACACAGTGCCAATTTGCAAAAACTGAGAAAATTTTGCTTTGTTTGTTTGGTTTAGTTTGGTTCCAAATGTATAAGGAAATCTTTGCCATTCACTAACTGACCAATAAGCTACCACAATGAAGACTTCAGTGACTACACACAGTAATGAACACTTTACACAATTATTTCAGAAAATTCACTAAACCAACAAACAAAAACACAAAAATCAATAAGAGAAGAAAATCACAAATAAGTGGAAATCACATTACATACTTTTAAACAACCAATGGGTCATGGGTCAAAGATGAAATCAAAAGAGAAATTAGAAAAGACTCTGAGGAAAATAAAAACAAAAACATATCAAAACTCACTGGATTCAGTGAAAGAAGTACACAGAAATTTATAACTATAAATGACTATATTGACAGAAGAAAGACCTCAAATCAATAACTCAATTTGCTATCTCTAGAAACTAGGAAAAGGAAAGCAGACTCCCAACACTAGCAAGCAGGAAGGTGGAAATTATAGGGAAAAAGCATAGATAAATACAATAGAAAATTAAAAAAGCAAAAGTAAAAGTTGGTTCTTTGAAATGGTCAATACATTGATCAAACTTCAGCTAGACTCACGAAGAAAAACTGTTATTGATAAAAGAAGAATTCAAAGTAGTGACATTACTACCAACCTTAAAGAAATAAAAAATGTTATAAGAAAAAAGCATGGCAACTGTATGCCAACATCTTCATGACCTAGGTGAAACAGACAGATTCAAAGAATCATACAATCTATCAAAACTAACTCAAGAAAATAGAAAATCTGAACAGAGCTAAAGGGAGTCAAGAGATTCAATCAGTAATCAGAAACATCCCAACAAAGAAAAGCCCAGAACTAGATGGATTCACTGGTGAACTGTACTAAACATTTAAAGAGGAACTAATGACAGTCCCTTTCAAACTCTTCTAAAAAAACAGCAGAAGACATACTTCACAATTCATACTCTGAGGCGAGTGTTACTGTGACCAGGCCAGACAAGGTATCACAAGAAAAGAAAACTAGAGACCAATATTCCTTATGAATACAGATGAAAATATCCTTAGTAAAGTGATAGCAAAATGAATTCAACAGCATATTAAACAGCTCAGTCTTCAGAACCAAGTGGGATTTATCCCTGGCATGCAACATAAAAAAATTAATTAATGTAAAATGCCATATTAATAGAACAGAGGGAAATCACCTGAAAAAGTGTTTTATAAAATCATACACTCTTCTCATGATTAAAAAAAAAAACTCAATACACTAGGAACAGAAGGGAACTTCCTCAACATGATAAATTTCACTTATGAAAAATCCACGGTGAATATCTTATTTAGTGATGAAGGACTGAAAGGTTTCCACTTAGATCAAGGACATAAAAATGCTTTCTTTCCCCACTAATGAGCAACATTGTGCTGAAAGTCCTACCCAGACAAATTAAGCAAAAAAGGAGACACAGAAGCATCCATATGGGGAAAAAAAAATAAATAAACATACATATTGATAGATGACATGATTTTATATAGAGAAAATCCTAAATAATCCCCCCAAAACCAAGTCAAATTAGTAAACAAATTTAGAAAAGTTATAGGATACATAATTAACCTATGAAAATAAATTTTATTTCTATACACTATCAGTGAATAATCAGAAAGTAAATTTTGATTAGAATAGCATCAAAAACAATGAGTTTATGGCAGCATTATCTACAATAGCTAAATTATGGAAATAGCCCTGCTGTCCAGCAAGTGATAAATGGATAAAGAAGAAATGGTACACACACACACACACACACACACACACACACACACACACATTGGAATATTACTCAGTCATAAAAAAGAATGAAATCTTGCCATTTGCAGTGACTGGATGGAGCTAGAGAGTCAAACACAAATACCATATGATTTCACTCATTTGTGGAATTTTAGAAACAAAACAAATGAGAAAATGGGGAAAAAAGAGAGACAGAGAGGTAAACCAAGAAACAGACTCTTAATTATAGAAAACAAACTGATGGTTACCACCAGAGGGGAGGTAGGTGGGGGAATGGTGAAATAGGTGATGGGGATTAAGGAATGTACTTGTGATGAGCACTGGGTGGTGTATGGAAGTGCTGAAGCATTATACTGTACACTTGAAACTACTATTACACTGTATGTTAACTAACTGCCAACTTAAATAAAAACTTAGAAAAAATAAGAAATTTAGGGAAAATATTAACCAAAAGAACTCTAAGACTTATATACTGGAAATTACAAAACACTGTTGAAAAAAAAAAAAAAACTAAATAAATTTTTAAAAAAGGCTATAATCTCTCTGTCAATAGACAGATTAAATGTAATCCCTATCATAATCCCAAATGCCTTTTATTGCCCACTCAGAGTACATGATCCTAAAATTTCTATGGAATCACAAAAGACTCAGAGCATCAAAACAATCCTGAAGAACAGATGTGTAGGACTCACAATTCCAGACTTCAAAACTCAATAAAACTTACTTACAAATCTATAATAATCAAGAGAATGTGGTACAAGCATAAGGACAGATGTAAAGATAAATTAAATGTATTTGAGAGTCCAGAAATAAACTACCACAGCCAATTTATTGTCAACAAGGGTGTTAAGACAATTTAACATGGAAAAAGGTCTCTCAACAAATGGTGCTGGAATAATTAGATAGCCACATGCAAAAGAATAAAATTAGATCCTTACTATATACTACATACAAAAAGGAATGTAAAATGGATCAAAGACCTAAATTTAAGAGCTAAAACTATAAACACCTCAGAAGAAAACACACCCTTGTTGACACATACGTTTCTATGTGGTCTGTCTTTACTGCCTCAGACCACTGTTTCACTGGGAATTTAGGTCTCCAGGGCTCCAGCTTTATGAGGAATCTCAGTTCAATACTTTTTCTAAGTTGCCCAAAGTTTTGTTTTCTTGTTTTTTGTTTTTTTTAATAGCATTTAAACATAAGCCTGTGTGTCAACTCACTGAGATCAGCAAAGCTCAGCTTCAGCATTCTCTTTGGCATTCTCTTGGTTTTGGCCCTTGGAATTTGTATTCCTGTTTTTCTAAGATCAGCTAAGCACTGAAAAATATATTTCTAATTTTTCATTCAGTATTTATATAGGTTTTAAGGAGAATGATGTTTCCTCATACATAAACTTCCATGTTATCCTTTGTAGCTAAACTTATTGTTTTTATGGTTTCTGGTAATTTTTTTTTNCCTACCCTACAAAACTGTGTGTTCTTTAAAATTACTATCTCCTAGTCCTTTAATCCCAACTGTTGAACAGAAGGTAATTTTTTTTAAATTTATGAAAAATGAAAAGAATAAGGCCATGAGAAGTTAAAAGTTATCCTTAAGTACTGGCAGAATAAATTAAAGATGCACCAAATAAAATATAGTAATCTCTACACACATAAATTTAGAAATAGATTTTGATTTTGATTGTTTTAATCATCTAACAGGTATAGAAGATTATATACAAACTTACAGAACTACCCAATAAAAATTACTTCCCTAATCTGCATTCCTATTTCAGGACTAGTTGATGGTCAGTTTTAATTTGGAAACCAAATGGTTTTGTCTATGCCCTAGATTCCTTCTGATATTGTATAAAAGTTCCAGAGAGAAGCACCTTTTCAAGGTGGCAGAAAGAACATGGATAGTTGCCCTGTTCTCCTCCGTCCTATCAAGCCTGGAGTTTAGGTCAGAACTATTGACTGAGTCAGGTACGTTCTGTCATCTTTATGTAATAATTTGGAAAGCTGCCTGTGTGATAGAGTTCATGGCAAACTCTAAGACAGTAATCACTAAAACATATAAATGTATCAAATGAACCCTTTGTACCCCTTAAACTTATACAATGTTACATGTCCATTGTATCTCAATAAAGAAGAAAGAAAAGAAAGTTGTCTAGTTAAGAGAAATGTAGAGGCAGCCCCAGCTTCTGAAAGCTTTTAGGAAAACCATTTGAACAATCTATTACAAAGCAGATTACTGACAACTCCAGTCCACCAAAATCAGTGCAATGCATATTTCTCAAACTCAAATACACTTTAGTGTCCTTCAGCTGTCCGAAAATGGCCACTCCAAATGATTGCTTTGTGTATAATTCCAGTTTTATTATCTAGACATATTAAAGAGTTTACAGATTTACATATTGAAGCTTCAGCCTCAGGCTGCAGTGACTTATTGCTATGTCATGGCTCATATCCTTTCTTTAATACTGTGTTTCCTAGAGATACAACCGATCGAGTCACACGCCGTATGTCACTGCTGTCACTATGCAAAGGACTCAGAATCCAGGGGTCAGGTTTGTTCTTCAAGGACTTCTGCTATGAGTAGAGTCCCATGCCATCATCAATCACTTTCCTTTTTATAGGTATTTTTTTCTATTATAATTTTGTAACATAATTAACATAGTTTTCCTGAATCATAGGTTTATTACTCACTTCAACCTCACTTAGCAGAATTTAAAAGTTGGTAGGAGAGAAACTGTAGAACTTAGATATTGGAAAAACTGCAGAATAAGAGATTGTTTTTAAAAATTAGATTTCAGGGAGCGTGGGTGGCTCAGTCAGTTAAGTGTCTGCCTTCGCCTCAGGTCTTGATCTCAGGGTCCTGGGATGAGCCTCACATTGGGCTCCCTGCTCATCGAGAAGCCTGCTTCTCCCTCTCCCTCTGCAGCTCCCCCTGCTTATGCTGTTGCACACTTTCTCTCTCTCTCTGTCAAATAAAGAAAAATCTTTTAAAAAACAAAAATAAAATAAAAATTAGAACTCACATACACATACTCTTTTAACAATGATGCATTATAATTTCTTCAAACTGTACTTGCATTTTCAGTTGGTTTATCATTCTCTTGCTCCTGGAAGCAGGGTTGTAGTGTGTGTGTGTGTGGGGGGGGGTGTGTATAGAAAGAAAAAGGAGAGAGTTCTTAAGAAATTCAGAGTACAGAACAGAATGGATCGAGGATGAATATATGAATATTCGAGGAAAATTATAAGTTTACAGATGCAAGATTAAAAACAATTACTAGAAAAGCAAAGATACCTAAACACAGAACACCTATTTTGAAGTAATGGCACATGGAAGGCATGACCATGTTCACAGACAGGGAATGAAGGGCAAGAAGGAAAAATACTATGTAAAGAGAATGAGATTTGTAGTAGGAGGATTCTGTCTATACCGATCTACCAAAAAAAAAAAAATCTATTGCTAACAATCTGAGGACCCTTCTCCCCAACTTCTCTGTCCCTGAGACGGGCAGCTGATTGAACTTCAAATGGTGAATAATGGCAGAAGAACCAAGTCAGAGATGGGGCAACAGCAATAAGATTCTTTTCTATCAGAATTTGAACAAGGAATTAGGTTTTGATTTTAGAAGCTGTGACTGGTGGAGCTACTTTCTGCCACATTATATATTTAAGAAGTTAAAGTGGGTCAACAGAGAAAACCATGAAAACAGAGCACACAGAAAGAAAGAAAAATTAAATCTACCCTATAAAAGAGAAAGGAAGTCCCTTGTTCCAGCTCAATTCTGCATTCTCCTACATTTGTTTTTTGTGAAAAATCCCTTGTGTTTTTACAATAAAGGATCATGTAATAAACTTATACTGCTAATATTTGGTAGCTAAGAAACAAATAAATGTGTCCCGCTGCATTTTCCTGAAAGAAACTCAAGAAGCTATTAAAATATGTTGCCTATAGAAGGAAAGAACAAAATGGGGAGGGGGGGAGGATTACAAACATCACTTTTGTTTTTCTATAAATATATACAAAAACAGGAAGTATCTGTGGATTAGGATTATAGACCATCTATGTATCTTAAAGACAAACACAGATTTCTTTTTTAAATGTGAAGTTGATCTGTCTTAAAACAACTAATTAATGTCTAACTAGGAAAAACAGAAAAATACATATCAGTTCTACATTTTTATCTATTGGGTTTACTCAACATTAATGAAACTCCAGTCTTCTGATGTGAGAAAAACAATTAGTTTGCAAATCAAGTATGAACCACCTGGGTTTCCATACTTTGCAAATTGTTCCCATCCACATGAGCTTTGATATTGAGATGCTGCAGCAATAAGGTTAATGTTATCATCATTTTCTCAGCATTTACAAAAGCTGATTGCTCAAAATGTGTTTAAAAAGTGATGAAGAAATATTGGTTGAACAATTTTTTTTAATGTTTTACTTGGCTTATACCATACACATCAATCACCTGAAATAACTACCCTAAAATTGAAAGAGCTGGTAACTTAGCAATTATCAGAGAGGTAAGTGACATAACGTTGATATTAACTAAATAGAGCTAATTTTCCTTTTAGAAATTTTTATTTAAATTCTGGTTAGTAAACATACAGTGTAATATTAGTCTCAGGTGTACAATAATGATTCAACACTTCCACACATCACCTGGTTCTCGTCACCACAATTGCACTCCTCAATCCCCACCACCTATTTTCCCCATCCCCCCATGCACCTCCCCTCTTGTGATTATCAGTTTGTTCTCTATAGCTAAGAGTCTGTCTCTTGGTTTGCCTCCATCTCTCTTTTCTTTTCATTTGCTCATTTGTTTTGTTTCTTAAATTCCACATATGAGTGAAATCATATGGTTTTTGTCTTTCTCTGACTGACTTATTTTGCTTAGCATAATACTCTCTAGCTCCATCCATGAAATGGCAAGATTTCATTCTTTTTTATGGCTAATACTCCAACACACACACACACACACACACACACACACACACACACACGCACACACCCCACATCTTCTTTATCCATTCATCAGTTGATGGACATTTGGGAAACAGAACCAATGTTCAGTTGCTTTCATTTGAGTAAGAGGGGAGGCTGGGCTGGTGTAGGCGAGCCTTAGAAAGTGGGTGGCATGTGTAGCCTCAGGTTCCATTCTTTCCCCTTTGGTAGATATCACTATTAATTATGGCACTTGATTTCAATGCATCTAGATGATGCCTCAGATTCCTTTTCAACATTTTGTGAGAAAAATCTAATTTGTCATCCCTATAGTTAGGCTGTAATTTTTATGAAACTACAGTTTGGGTGTCCAAGCAGAAGGTAGTAACTGTTTGACATCAACTCAAAATAAAAAACGAAGTATGTTCTGATCATTTTTCTCTTGGACACATATTTCATGAGACAATTGCAGTTTCCATTATTAAATCAAATAAAGACTAATAACATAAATGTTTGGAAAGTGCTACCACTTAATATGCACCCCACTAAGTTCTAAGCACTGTGCTAAGACCTTTACCATACTTACCTTGTTTAATTGTAGCAATAATTCTATGGGATAGGAACTGGCACATCCACTTTTACAGAGGAGGAAACCAAGATGTGAAATAACGTGCTCAAGATTATTAAAAAATTCGCTAACAAACAATATTTCATGGCAAGGTGCTCTGACTCCAATGCCTATTATCTCAACAATTACTCTAAACTGCCTCCTCCCCTCAATCTAGGATTCAGAGGTTGACTGTCCTTTGCAGGAAGAGTTGTACAGCAATGACCTCATTGTGTAGTACTTGAAAGGAGTACTTACTCATTAATTACGGAAAATTTCCTTTTGGCTACAGCAGTCCCTATTGTAATGAAAAGTACAGCACTCTTCTCCAATTTAATTGGGATGCTTTCAGTTCTAATGGCAAAGAGGAGGCAGCTCTGAGTCATTCCGTATTACCACACTCAGTCTTTGGAACAATCATCAAACTGGGAGGGCCACATCCTTTACTCCAAACCACCAGAGCAAAAATAGTACCGCCTTTTCCTTTCAACTTGAGCAGATTAGATTATTATCAACAGTGACTATTGACTTGAGAACAGTGGTTACAGCCTGGGCTACCTGTTATTTTTATCACTTTCAAAGCCTAATGAAAACTGTACAAATATCTGTACTAAGATTTTATTAGATTAATGAAGATGTCAGGTGACCTTGATTTTAATAAGGATTATATTAAATCTGTATGCTTATTGAAAAATGTAACCCAAAGTTGTATATATTTTCTTCAAATAAATCTGGGGTCTACGCACCTTCTGACAGCACTTACATCCCTGTTTTCAGTCTGCATCCCATGTGATACTGTTACTGCTCACTCGTGCTATAGATGTCACAGGAAATGAATCATAAAGTTGTATAATGGCTTTCATATGAAGGTCAATTTATTACTACATTGGAGTGATTACATTGGCAGAATTGCACAGTGAAACCCAAGTGCTGGGCTCTGGAACTCCTAGTCCGCAAGTCAGCACTTAGATTGCCACAGTACTATTTATTTCTTCCCCTATTCCCACTTGTGAACAAAAAAAATGCCTAAGCAGGGGATGCCAGCATTTAATGAGTATGTGTTATGTGATAGAAACTGTAATTCTTTATAGCTATTCTCTCGTTAATCCTTTACAACAATCCAATAAAGCAGGTGCCATTATTATCCCTGGAAGGGAGAAATAAATAACTGAGCTAGATTCACATAATAAATAGCTTAGTTGAGATTCATACCTGTCAAGTATGCTGCTCTAAATGTCACAGACAGTGAGCCTTTTCCAGTTGTTCCAGATCGACTTTACCCTGCATCTAACAATCTCCCTGTACAAGTGCTAGTTTAGATATTAATCCTAACATCTTCATTTTATCAGGGGGGCAGAATCTGGCTCTTGAATCTGGATTATGACTTTCCATACTAGAATCATCTCTCCTTGTTTCAAATAAGGAACATTGTATCTTATGTCAGTGGAATCCTGATACTTTATTGATACTTCTATTTCACCCTATGAGGAAGGACCATTTGGGTACACAAAACTTGCAAAATCCCAGAGCATTATATGGGATTTAAACTTTTCAAGAGAGTTTCAATTATAAAAAATTAGAACAAATTAAAGGCTCTAGGTAAGAAAATATAGGAAGAGTCAGTTTCTATAACCAGCCATTATAACACTCCAAGTTATATGGCTTTACATCTTCCCAGGATTACTTTGTAGTACAGCACATGAGATTTTAGCTGAATTCTCTTAGCTGGTCCCATCATTCCCTTGATAGTGTGGTACAGGGGATAAACTGTGAGATGAGAAAGACATGGGTCTGAATCCTGATTTCATTATGTAAAAGCTTTGTGAGCTCAAGGAAATTATAACTCCCTGGACTACCTGGTAACTGCCTCCCTCCCACCAAACAAAACAAAACAAAAACAAAACAAAACAAAAAATGAACTCTGATAGATTACCAAAAATATGATATAAAACCAGGTAAATCAGTAAACACGGATGATTTTCTAATATGCTTTCAATAACACCCAACAAGTACACACAAAACAACCATCATTACACTTCATAATTCCCTCTCTTATCTCATTCTCCACATACTGGTTCACTACCACTAGACTTATATATGCCATCTGTTCCTNGTCACCACAATTGCACTCCCTCAATCCCCACCACCTATTTTCCCCATCCCCCCATGCACCTCCCCTCTTGTGATTATCAGTTTGTTCTCTATAGCTAAGAGTCTGTCTCTTGGTTTGCCTCCATCTCTCTTTTCTTTTCATTTGCTCATTTGTTTTGTTTCTTAAATTCCACATATGAGTGAAATCATATGGTTTTTGTCTTTCTCTGACTGACTTACTTTGCTTAGCATAATACTCTCTAGCTCCATCCATGAAATGGCAAGATTTCATTCTTTTTTATGGCTAATACTCCAACACACACACACACACACACACACACACACACACACACACGCACACACCCCACATCTTCTTTATCCATTCATCAGTTGATGGACATTTGGGAAACAGAACCAATGTTCAGTTGCTTTCATTTGAGTAAGAGGGGAGGCTGGGCTGGTGTAGGCGAGCCTTAGAAAGTGGGTGGCATGTGTAGCCTCAGGTTCCATTCTTTCCCCTTTGGTAGATATCACTATTAATTATGGCACTTGATTTCAATGCATCTAGATGATGCCTCAGATTCCTTTTCAACATTTTGTGAGAAAAATCTAATTTGTCATCCCTATAGTTAGGCTGTAATTTTTATGAAACTACAGTTTGGGTGTCCAAGCAGAAGGTAGTAACTGTTTGACATCAACTCAAAATAAAAAACGAAGTATGTTCTGATCATTTTTCTCTTGGACACATATTTCATGAGACAATTGCAGTTTCCATTATTAAATCAAATAAAGACTAATAACATAAATGTTTGGAAAGTGCTACCACTTAATATGCACCCCACTAAGTTCTAAGCACTGTGCTAAGACCTTTACCATACTTACCTTGTTTAATTGTAGCAATAATTCTATGGGATAGGAACTGGCACATCCACTTTTACAGAGGAGGAAACCAAGATGTGAAATAACGTGCTCAAGATTATTAAAAAATTCGCTAACAAACAATATTTCATGGCAAGGTGCTCTGACTCCAATGCCTATTATCTCAACAATTACTCTAAACTGCCTCCTCCCCTCAATCTAGGATTCAGAGGCTGACTGTCCTTTGCAGGAAGAGTTGTACAGCAATGACCTCATTGTGTAGTACTTGAAAGGAGTACTTACTCATTAATTACGGAAAATTTCCTTTTGGCTACAGCAGTCCCTATTGTAATGAAAAGTACAGCACTCTTCTCCAATTTAATTGGGATGCTTTCAGTTCTAATGGCAAAGAGGAGGCAGCTCTGAGTCATTCCGTATTACCACACTCAGTCTTTGGAACAATCATCAAACTGGGAGGGCCACATCCTTTACTCCAAACCACCAGAGCAAAAATAGTACCGCCTTTTCCTTTCAACTTGAGCAGATTAGATTATTATCAACAGTGACTATTGACTTGAGAACAGTGGTTACAGCCTGGGCTACCTGTTATTTTTATCACTTTCAAAGCCTAATGAAAACTGTACAAATATCTGTACTAAGATTTTATTAGATTAATGAAGATGTCAGGTGACCTTGATTTTAATAAGGATTATATTAAATCTGTATGCTTATTGAAAAATGTAACCCAAAGTTGTATATATTTTCTTCAAATAAATCTGGGGTCTACGCACCTTCTGACAGCACTTACATCCCTGTTTTCAGTCTGCATCCCATGTGATACTGTTACTGCTCACTCGTGCTATAGATGTCACAGGAAATGAATCATAAAGTTGTATGATGGCTTTCATATGAAGGTCAATTTATTACTACATTGGAGTGATTACATTGGCAGAATTGCACAGTGAAACCCAAGTGCTGGGCTCTGGAACTCCTAGTCCGCAAGTCAGCACTTAGATTGCCACAGTACTATTTATTTCTTCCCCTATTCCCACTTGTGAACAAAAAAAATGCCTAAGCAGGGGATGCCAGCATTTAATGAGTATGTGTTATGTGATAGAAACTGTAATTCTTTATAGCTATTCTCTCGTTAATCCTTTACAACAATCCAATAAAGCAGGTGCCATTATTATCCCTGGAAGGGAGAAATAAATAACTGAGCTAGATTCACATAATAAATAGCTTAGTTGAGATTCATACCTGTCAAGTATGCTGCTCTAAATGTCACAGACAGTGAGCCTTTTCCAGTTGTTCCAGATCGACTTTACCCTGCATCTAACAATCTCCCTGTACAAGTGCTAGTTTAGATATTAATCCTAACATCTTCATTTTATCAGGGGGGCAGAATCTGGCTCTTGAATCTGGATTATGACTTTCCATACTAGAATCATCTCTCCTTGTTTCAAATAAGGAACATTGTATCTTATGTCAGTGGAATCCTGATACTTTATTGATACTTCTATTTCACCCTATGAGGAAGGACCATTTGGGTACACAAAACTTGCAAAATCCCAGAGCATTATATGGGATTTAAACTTTTCAAGAGAGTTTCAATTATAAAAAATTAGAACAAATTAAAGGCTCTAGGTAAGAAAATATAGGAAGAGTCAGTTTCTATAACCAGCCATTATAACACTCCAAGTTATATGGCTTTACATCTTCCCAGGATTACTTTGTAGTACAGCACATGAGATTTTAGCTGAATTCTCTTAGCTGGTCCCATCATTCCCTTGATAGTGTGGTACAGGGGATAAACTGTGAGATGAGAAAGACATGGGTCTGAATCCTGATTTCATTATGTAAAAGCTTTGTGAGCTCAAGGAAATTATAACTCCCTGGACTACCTGGTAACTGCCTCCCTCCCACCAAACAAAACAAAACAAAAACAAAACAAAACAAAAAATGAACTCTGATAGATTACCAAAAATATGATATAAAACCAGGTAAATCAGTAAACACGGATGATTTTCTAATATGCTTTCAATAACACCCAACAAGTACACACAAAACAACCATCATTACACTTCATAATTCCCTCTCTTATCTCATTCTCCACATACTGGTTCACTACCACTAGACTTATATATGCCATCTGTTCCTAATTTTCTTCTATGAAACTCTTTTGCATTTGTCTTTAGACCATGACTTCAAATGTTATCTCTCAAAAGCCCTTAACAGGTAAAAAATGGTGAAATTAGTTTATTAAAATAAAGAATATTTTCCAAGTTGCAGGGAAAGAAAACACACCAGCAAATATCAAATATCAAAATATGATTGGGAAAATTCTTACAAACATTGCAACTGAATAACTTGCTTCCAAATTACAATTTGAGCAAATTGAAAAAAACCCACATTTCTCTTAGAAGTACACCTGCAGCCCTGTATACATATAGTGTGTGTGGTGTGTGTGTATATACATATATATACATATACATATGTGTGTATATATATGTGTGTATGTATATATATATATACATAAGTGTGTGTGTGTATATATATACTATATATATATATATGTAAAACTGGCAAAGTATGTGTATATATATATATATATGTAAAGAAACACAGTTGCTTACAGCCGAAACTGAAAACATGGTCTCTATTTTATGGACTGCTAGGGACAGCATATTGAAGATAAAAAAAATAAACTCTTGAATTATTGTGTCCCATGTGGAAATTATTCTACAATTGCAAGGGACATTTTTAAGAAATTAAAACTTCAATATGATATTTGTTGAGCAGATTAGTAAATAAATGCTTGAATCCTACAGTAAAAAAAAATTTAAAACTTCACATAAATGGAGGTAAAGGTGAGGAAGGTGACAATTCAGTTGGACAAGAGATTCTTATGTTGTTGAAGAATAAAACAAAAGAATGTATCAAAATTTATAAACTGACTGTGCTTACCATTATATTCCACAGGTCCTCCTGTTTGGAAAAATTAATTTGAGATGTAACCTATCACAAGATGATAATAAATTCTATTTCTCTGGTGACATAATATGGAAGAGAAATCGAATTCCATAACTCTATTCATACGCCTGCTCCTGACACTAACATCATAGAGATTTTTACGTTTTTGAGAGAATCTTACATTTTAACAGAACCATCTTCAACATTTACCCCAGGCAATTATTTTTTTCTGTTTTCTGTTTGTTTTGCTTGAGAAATTCACAGGTATTTTTCTAAGAATATTGTGCACTATTATGATAATATGAATGAAATAAGCAAAGAAAAACTCTGTCACACAACTGTCAATACATATATATTTGAATTGACCCATCATATACCCACGGTAAGGATTATATGGTTTATTCAAGTAAAAGTGCTTAGATTATCTTACACCTATATAAATGCAAAATTTTTCAATGTCAGTGTTTTTATTTTTACACAGGTAAAATGAAATCTTTTTTTAAAGGCAAAACCAGTAAAGTTTTCTTTTTAGACTCAATTAAAATAATTTTATAGGCATATTAAAATGTCATGGATCTCCTTAAAAGATGATGGAAAGAAATTAACTGATGGGGATTAGGTGACATTTCTGACCAACCCAGATTCATTTGCCATGAAATAAGGAACAGTTGTCTTTTGTATGCTTAGTTCTCACATCTAGAGTTGGGATCAAATTGTGATGTGCATTGAAAGACTATTCTACCTCTGTCAAAAGTCATTTAGTTTTTCTCCTCAGAGGATATACCAATCAAAATTCTTTATTCTCAATTCATACATCTTCATACTATTGACTTTCCCTTAGAATATGAATATGGTCTCTCTTTAGTCTCAATATTTTTATCAAGTTTTATCTTCATGAGGATCTTAACTAAGTACTTATAGTCTGCTGTCGTGGTAACATGGCAGGAACAAACTAAAAAGTTTAAGGCTTTTGCTTTGCCAGTTTTTAAATGCATTTTCAATTATCTCGATTGTATTAGTTTTCTCTTGTTGCCATCATAAATTATCAAAAACTTAACAGCAGCTTACAATAATACAAATTCCTGATTTCGTAATTCCTCATGTCAACATATTGGCACGGGTCTCAATGGGGGCAAGATCAAGGTGGTAGCAGGGCTGGGTATCTTTCTGAGGTTCTAGGGGAGAATCTAATCCCTTGCTCATTTCTTGGGGTTGCAGAATTGAAATCCCTGTTGTCTTGCTGGCTGCTAGCCGAAGTCCATATCCAGACTTTCGAGGTCTTCTATGTGCCATGACTAGTTGCCCCTTCCCCTGTTTTCAAAGCTAGCAAAAGCTGATTAAGTCCCTTTCATGCTTCAAATCACATCTGCTTCTCCCTCCATCTGATCTGACACAAGTCACAGGTTCTCAGACTACAGCATGGACATCTTCGAGGAGCCTAACAGACTGATTAAATATCTTCCAGATTCTCTAGACAGAAAGAATCTGTGGTCTGAATACTAGAGACACTTTTATCCTAAAAGCTAAGCAAAATGATGCATCATGAAAATCTAAGAAAAGTGAACTGTGGATTTCTTCAACTTTTTAAATCTATATTTAGAGCCCTGTCTGAATTTGTCAACATTTGAAAATCAGTTAAGCCATATGCAGAATGCTTCACTTATCAAAAGGTTGTGTGTGCAATGTAATCAGAGACAAGGTTGTCTAATTCTTCTTTAAAAAAAAAAAAAGATTATTTATTTATTTGAGAGAGAGAGAGAGAAAGAGCACAAGAAGGGGGCAGAGGCAGAGGGAGAAGCAGACTTCCTGCTGAACAGGGAGCTGGATGCGGGGCTCGATCCCAGGACCCCAGGATCATGACCTGAGCCAAAGGCAGACACTTAACCAGCTGAGCCACCCAGGCATCCCTGTCTAATCCTTCTAATAGCTATTTCAAGGGATGGTTTATATCAAAGAAACTATTTATTGAGTGCTCGTATTATACAAAGTAGTCTTCTAAGTGCTTTATCTTCAATCCTCATTGCCATTCTAGAGGTAATCTCTACTACTGTATTTTTAATACCATTCAAAAGATGAGGAAACTGAAGGGCAGAAAGTTCACAGAGTCAATAATAAGCTTAGCTAATATTTGAATACAGGAAGATGACCTCTAGACCGGCTCTGGCCAAAAGCACTTTCAAGTGATGACAGAAATGTTCACAGCAGCATTCTCCCATAAGGTAATGACCCTCTACATGTGGCAACTGAACACTTACAATGTGGCCAGTGTGACTGAAGAACTGAACTCTTTTGACCGTATTTAATTTTAATTAATTTAAACTTAAAAAGCCTCATGTAGCTAGTGGTTACCATACTGGCTACTGTAATTCTAGGGGTCATCCTCTTAATCACTTCACAGAACAGCCTCAAGAAAGCACTTCCTACTGCTTTTACAAACATATGCACCACAATTCAAGTTATGCTTTGCATTTCTGCATTTGGAAACAGAACAATTCTAGCCTTGTAAATAGCTTAACTTAACAGTTTATCTCTTGTAATGATTTGTGGAAACTAAACAGGAAAGAAATCTGCTTGACAGACCATTTTATCTTGTCTTCCACTTTTGTGTAGGTGAGAGAAATCACTTGTGGTTAATACACAGTGTTTTGTAATAGAACATCATGATATAAATTTAGCATTGGTTTTTTCCTGCAAATGTAAATGGCCTTTCTTTTCTTTTGTTTTTGGCTTTATTGTGGAAAATCTCAAACATATAAAAGAGCAAAGAGAATAATATATTGAAACGCTGTGTTCTCATTATTCAGCTTTAAAATTTATCAGTTCATGGTTACTTTTATGTCTTTTATACTCCCACTCATGAGATGAAGTATATGATGTGTTTCAGTTGATTGCAATTATTATCCCAATTGATGATGAAATGGTCCCAATTTTGGCTAGTGGGAGACTATTCAATTAGCTGATGAATCCTTTTATTATCTGCATTTTATTCTACCAACTGCATCTTTAGGTTCATTTATTTCATTTCACTTTTGATTTTTGTGATTTTTAATGTAAGTTAATTTTGAAATGAGGTAAAAATTTCACAGCATTCTGAAGTAGAATACAGAATGGCAGATATAGTAAAAAAAACAATCTGTATCCCAGTTCCCCCTACCCTAGTTTTGTTTCCTCTTTGGGTAACAATTTTTGTATTGCTAGTCTGACCTGTCCATTAAAAATATATAAACAAATACATAGATGTATTTATTTCTTCCATAGTTGGATAAAAACATAGGTTAGCGCACACATTCTCTTCTCTTTGCTGTATTTAACAACAGTTCCTGGTAATCATTCTGTAGAAATACATAGAGATGTCTGTCCCTCATTCCTTTTGTTATAGCTGCATGGTACTTCATTGAGTGGATGAGCTATTTTTTATTCAACAAAGTCCTTATGGATAAATATTTGGTTTTAGACTGTTACTATTACAAACAGTATTGCAATTAATGGTGTTGTTCATAAATCTTTGCAGATTTTTGCCACTATGAGACTTTCTTTCTTGCCCATATAGTCATAGGAACACAAGGAAAAACTCTAGTGCCTAACTCTTTGAAAAAAATTAGCTTTTCTGAAGAAGGTGATTACGTGAGAACCTAAGTTTAAGCAGCATGTGGGAATATGATGACTCATTCCATCGTTACACACACACCACACATACACATAAAAATACAAAGGCCATGGGTGACTTCTAACACTTTTAACATTACTTGATCTCCTTCCTCAATTGCAAAGCTAGGATGTCATACCAGAAGACAGTCACTAGCCTGCTTTCCAGAAAAGTTCCAGGACCACATCACTGTTCTGTTACTTCCTAGCATGGCAATGCAGAGATAAGGAAGCAATCTCTATCAGCACCTCCACCTGTCTCTAAATCATCACCGAAAGGAGACTGTCAGCCTCTGTTGTTCAATTCCAGATACCGACTGGGCCCTGTTTGCTTGAGCATAGGGTCACTGCACTTTTAAAGATCTCATACACGAAGGAGGCTCTCTGCATCTTTCTCTGGTGCTCATCTCCACTCACCTGTGGCAGGGAAGTAAGCACGTTCAGCACATAGTGTTTCTTTCTTTTTCTCCTTCTCTTTCTCTGTCCCTCTGTACCATCTATCTATTGTTGTTTCCCTCCACAGATCAAAAGGCCATGTCTGTTCCCACAGGGAAGGAAGCCTCCTTCTTCTGCCACTTGGCAGGGAGTATGTAGCCCTGGGGACAAATGTGACCTCATTTATACTGCACTTCTTTACGTACCCTCCTATGTTAGCAGATGCCATGAATTGTTCTTTTATCTGAAGATTTTTAGGGCTAAATAGCTTAAGAAACACGGTTGTTCTACATGGTCTTATAAAACTTACCAGATTTTCTGTAACGTATGGCTAGGGGCCCAAATCTAGGTGGTGATGTATCACTACTTTACAGTTTTGCGCCACTATCTTCACTGTGTTGATCTTCCTTGCAAATCTAAATACATTTATTTCTCACGCTTCGGTAGTAGAAACACTTGCACAAAGACCAGAGATCACAGGAGAATTCAATGTTTAACTATTTGAATAGTACCACTCTGCTTTTACTATCCACTGCAAAATGCCAAGCAAAGAATTTGAGTATTAGATACAGGAGAGTCTCTCTTCCAATCAGTAAAGAACAAATGATTGATGTCTATTATGTGATTCAATTCCACAGCAAAGTATGGCTGTCACTAATAAATATAAGGGAGACGTAAGTTCATTTTACAGGAGAAGGTTGAAGTGTCTACTTGGCATTTGAGTTATAAATTAGCCTCCTTTTACCTCCAGCTGTATAACATATTCTTAAAATCTTATAATTCAGAACAGAAATATATCCTGGAGGATCAACTAATATTTCATAATGATTGATTGATAACTAACAAAAAAGCATTCTCAGGGCTGTGAAAATTTGTGACTTTATAATTCCTACTGCATTGAAATGTCTGCATATTAAAATAAAATGTGATATTTTTTATAATGGCACCCTAGCAAAAGTGTATCAACATCAGTCATCAGTTATGTGTTATGAGTAACAAATGCATACAAGTAAAAAAGACGAATCATGCCTAGAATCCCTGACCTAGGTATGAGAGTTTGCTTAACCTATGGTTCAAAAAGGGTGGGGGAGGGGGGGCACAGAGTAGCATTAACCACAGTCTAAGACACAGACTTAAAAATCATTGAAATTCTGGGCATGTCTGTGTGGCTCAGTTAAGTGTCTGCCTTCGGCTCAGGTCATAATCTCAGGGTCCTGGGATCCAGCCCCACATTGGGCTCCCTGCTCAGCGTGGAGTCTGCTTCTTCCTCTCCCTCTGCCCCTCCTCCCCCTGCTCATGTGCTCGCTAGCTCTCTCTCTCTCTCTCATAAACAAAATATTTTTTAAAAATCACTGAAATTCTGTAAAACCCAGTTTCTTCATCTATTAAAAGAGAGGTAATACCTTCCTCAAATTTAAAACTAATAAAATGAGTTGATAAATGTGGAATTCCCAAAGCAGAGGCCAGTTATCTACCCAACTTCCCAAAGAACCTTAAGCACCTGCCCCAGAACAGTAAAGAAGAAAGTGTGTGAAGACCCATGTCACCTTGAAGCAGTGACCTGACCCACTATATTGTTTTCTCAGTTATAGACCAAAGGCATTGGCGTCTTCCTCTCCCACCCTACAGAGCTCATGTGGGGCATTTCACTGTAGGAAAGGACACTGGTGCTCACTTAGGCCCAAGGAAGTACAGTGGTACCCACTGTTACATGGCTTTATTAGTCACCAGGAAAGGAGAAGACCCAGGCCCCCTGGCCTCTGGCCAAGCTCACACTGTAGCTTTACAGGAAAGTGTTACTGTCATCCTGCCAATGTGAGGGAGTAAGTGGAGATTGAGTATTTGAAGGCTTAGAGCAGGAAAGTGTAGATTTTGAGATCCTTGTTTGTGAAGGGTGTGCCAGAAATGGACGGGAGTTTAATGAAATAGACACTGGATTATCAAAAAAAAAAAAATAGGACCAAACTTGCTTGGGCTTCCAATGTCTTATCAGAAATATTATGATAGAAAAAAAGCCTGGCAAATGTAGTTTCCTCCTATTGAAATTGTAGTTTTCTCTAAATCCCCTGCAGTCTTGGTGGTATGACTATAAGAAAAACAGAGATCTTTGGATTGAAAAGTAAGAAAAATCTGGGTTAAAAAGAAGTGATCGGTCATTGGCTATTCACCTTGAATGACACATCAGCTCGAGTGAAAAGCAGCAAGAAAACTTTTGTACCACCACCTTGCTTACTTTACGTACATACTTTCATGTAATAATAGCTAAGATTCCCTTCTTGTGACAAGGACAGACAATGACAATAATAGTATTTCACCGAGAATCTACTGTGCTGCATCCCATGCATGTATCAATATTACCACTGAATATGGCACTGCCTACATACTCACTGTCTTTTTTAGTCTTTCTCTCCAATGTCCTTTAGGTAGTCAAATTTTATACTGTATCATATATAACTCTAATCTGTCCATTCTTTCAGTAGACAAGCAAAGTGTAGTCATCTCATCCAAATGCAGTCAACTCAGAAACTCTACACATAATCTACAACACTTCTAGGAAACAGAAAGCTATGCCAACCTGATTCCCTCTTTTGTAAAACTGAACTTAGAAATAGCATGAGAAAGGGGCAAGTGGCGAGATAATCAAAGCTGGAAAGTCATCATGAGGGATAATGCTAGAGCAGACCTGATAGATCATGTTTAAATGTGGTGTTGAGTGAGCAGAAATAAGTGCACAAACGCCGTAAGAAAGAGACTTAGACTACAAGGTGAGGACACTAATTAGCAAATAGATGGAAGGTGAAGTCTATAAGTATTAAGACATAGCAGTCAACAAAATGACAGACTATAAGTAAGGACTTTCATTTGCAAGTGACACAAACCCTATTTAAATTTGCTGATACAATGCACAAATCCACAGGGCAATTCTAACATATAGCTGAATCCAGGCACCAAAATGCTTTTATCAGGGAGTGGTACTGTATTTCTGCTCCCCTACATGTTGGCTTCACATTCTCAGGCTGGTTCTACTCTTGTGCTGGTCCACAGTGGCTTTAGTTCAAAGGCCTCATGGATCCAATTTAGGTGGAAAGGGGAATTGAACTTTCTGAGAATTTCCACACAAGTCCCAAAGTCTGTGGTGCTCTGACTGGCCACATCTGGGTCAAGTGCTACTCTCTTTAGAATCTGAGTAAGCCAGAATCAAGGAAAACAACTGAGATTTCAGAGACGCTATTAGCCAAGAAAGAACAGGATGACATTACCAAAGTACGGTTGAATGGGTGCTGAGCAGACTAGTATTATAGGCATCGGTGGCCTATAACCTTGAATCACTTGTAGCTATAGTTTTTAAATGTTATGAAAACCATATTGCTAAACCAGTTACGGTAGTTTTTTAAAATTACTGCCCACACTTATATTCAAGGAGACATATCTATTTATCATTATTATTAAATTAATACAAATATTAGGTGAACAATTATCATTTGCCTAATACTGATCCAAGCTCTGAGAATACAGTAGCAAACAACAGGAGAGAAATATATGTAATAAGCATGTCAATAAATAAATAAGAAAGTTATGCAGAGAATTAAAATACGGTGAAGGGGTAACATGACCAGGTGGTGACATTTTTACCGGGAAGATTTCTCTGAAAATTTTATATTAAATCTGAAACTTGTTAAAAAGAATGCATCCAGCTCAATGCAGGCATATGGGAAAAGTATGGTACCCTTCATATATTTTATGTAACTATTCTATGGCATTTAATGACTGGGCAACTTAAATGAAAAGGTACTTCTAGATACACTATACCTACTAATCATAAACTAAATTTTGAGGCAATAACTTATTTAACATCTCTTTTATCCACCAGAAACTAAGCTCCCTGTTGGCAAGGACTTTTGTTTTCTTTTTTTTTTTAATTTTAATGTTTTTTTTAATTATATTATGTTAGTCACCATACAGTACATCCCTGGTTTCCGAAGCAAAGTTCGATGCTTCATTAGTTGCGTATAACACCCAGTGCACCATGCAATATGTGCCCTCCTCACTACCCATCACCAGTCCATCCCATTCCCCCAACCCCTCCCCTCTGAAGCCCTCAGTTTGTTTCTCAGAGTCCATAGTCTCTCACTTCATTCCCCCTTCTGATTACCCCCCTTTCTTTATCCCTTTCTTCCCCTACCGATGTTCCTAGATCTTATGTTCCATAGATGAGAGAAATCATATGATAATTGCCTTTCTCTGCTTCACTTATTTCACTTAGCATTATCTCCTCCAGTGCCGTCCATATTGCGGCAAATGTTGAGAACACGTTCTTTCTGACAGTTGAGTAATATTCCATTGAATATATGGACCATAACTTCTTAATCCAGTCATCTGTTGAAGGGCATCTTGGTTCTTTCACGATTTGGCTATTGTGGACAATGCTGCTATGAACATTGGGGTGCATATGGCCCTTCTCTTCACTACGTCTGTATCCTTGTGGTAAATACCCAGTAGTGCAATGGCTGGGTCATGGGGTAGCTCAATTTTTAACTTTTTAAGGGACCTCCACACTCTTTTCCAGAGTGGCTGTACCAACTTGCATTCCCACCAACAATGTAGGAGGGATCCCCTTTCTCCACATCCTCTCCAACAATTGTTGTTTCTTGCCTTGTCAATTTTTGCCATTCTACTGGCGTAAGGTGGTATCTTAGTGTGGTTTTGATTTGAATTTCCCTGATGGCTAATGATTTTGAACATTTGTTCATGTGTCTGTTAGCCATTTGTATGTCATCATTGGAAAAGTGTCTGTTCCTATCTTCTGCCCATTTTATTATTTGTTTATTTGTTTCTCACGTATTGAGTTTGAGAAGTTCATTGTAGATCTTGGATACCAGTCTTTTATGTGTAGTGTCATTTGCAAATATCTTCTCCCATTCCGTTTTTTTGACTGTTTCCTTGGCTGTGCAGAAGCTTTTTATCCTGATAAAGTCCCATAAGTTCATTTTATCTTTTATTTCTCTTGCCTTTGGAGATGTGTCGTGAAAAAGGTTGCTCTGGCCGATGTCATAGAAGTTGTTGCCTATGTTCTCCTCTAGAATTTTGATGGATTCCTGTCTCACATTGAGGTCTTTCATCCATTTGGAGTTTATTTTTGTGTATGGTGTGAGAGAGTGGTCAAGTTTCATTCTTTTGCATGTAGCTGTCCAATTTTCCCAGCACCATTTATTGAAGAGACTGTCTTTTTTCCACCGGATGTTTTTTCCTGCTTTATCAAAGATTAGTTGCCCAAAGAGCCGAGGGTCCATTTCTGGGTTCTCTATTCTGTTCCATTGGTCGATGTGTCTGTTTTTGTGCCAGTACCATGCTGTCTTTGTGATCACAGCTTTGTAGTACAGCTCGAAATCCGGCATTGTGATGCCCCCAGCTTTGTTTTTCCTTTTCAACAGTTCCTTGGAGATTCGGGGCCTTTTCTGGTTCCATACAAATTTAAGGACTATTTGTTCCAGTTCTTTGAAAAATGTCCTCGGTATTTTGATCGGGATAGCATTGAAAGTGTAGATTGCTCTGGGTAGTATGGACATTTTAACTATGTTAATTCTTCCAATCCATGAGCATGGAATATTTTTCCATCTTTTTATGTCTTCCTCAATATCTTTCAAAAGTGATCTATAGTTTCTAGGATATAGGTCCTTTACGTCTCTGGTTAAGTTAATTCCAAGGTAACGTATGGTTTTTGGTGTTATTGTAAATGGGATGGATTCCCTAATTTCTCTTTCTTCAGTCTCGTTATTCGTGTATAGAAATGCAACTGATTTCTGGGCATTGATTTTGTATCCTGCCACCTTACTGAATTGCTCTATAACTTCTAATAGTTTGGGAGTGGATTATTTTGGGTTTTCCATATAGAGTATCATGTCATCTGCGAAGAGACAGTTTGACTTCTTCTTTGCCTATTTGGATACCTTTATCCCCTTTTGTTGTCTGATTGCTGTGCAAGGACTTCTAGTACTATGTTGAATAATAGTGGTGAGAGTGGGCATCCTTGTCGTGTTCCTGATCTTACGGGAAAGGCTTCCAGCTTTTCCCCATTGACAATGATATTTGCTGTAGGCTTTTCATAGATGGTTTTTATGAGATTGAGGAATGTACCCTCTATCCCTACACTCTGAAGGGTTTTAATCAGGAAAGGATGCTGTATTTTGCCAAATGCTTTTTCTACATCAATTGAGAGGATCATATGGTTCCTGAGTCTTTTCTTGTTGATATGATGTATCACGTTGATCAATTCGTGAATGTTGAACCACGCTTGCATCCCAGGGATGAATCCCACGTGGTCATGATGGATAATCCTTTTAATGTACTGTTGGATTCTATTAGCCAGGATCTTGTTGAGGATTTTGGCATCCATATTCATTAGGGAAATCGGTCTGTAATTCTCCTTTTTGATGGGGTCTTTGCCTGGTTGGACTTTTGTTTCCTTGTCCAATCATGTATCCATGCCTAAGTCTTGGTATGTCCTCAGTAAATGTTCACAGAATGAAAGGCTGAATTCAAATGAATTGATCATATTGAAAATCTACTCATTTGACCTTTTGCAAAACAAGTAATTCAATTCCTTTTTTAATTCCAAAAGGCAAATGTAATCAATGTTGTAAAAGATTAACAATGATATCATTGGAAGTGTTTCAGAGTTGTTTAAAAGCCTCATGTTTAGGAAATCTTCCAGAGCTTGGTAAAAGAATAAATCAGTCTTCCTTCATAATAGATCAGTATTCTTGACATATGTAAAGACAGTAACTAAATCTTTCTGGACTCAGAATTGTGCAAGTAAACAAATGTAACTTTCTGGTTACATCAGCACAATTTAGACACCAAATACACAAATGTGTTGATGTAGAAGGCTCAGATGTTTCTGGCATTCAATTTTAGTTACTGATTATAATTTTGTTATTTTATCCTCTTCCTTACTATTGCTATGTTGACATGATTAGAAACAACTACTGCTTAAGGGGGAGACGATTATGTTGTTCATCGAGGATTTTCCCTCCTTGAAATAAATGTTGCTTATTCTGGAAGTTATATGGAAATTAACTTGAAATACAGAAGAGGAATAGTTGACAGAGTTCAGATACATGACTGCAAAGATTGAAGGGAAACAGGTCCATAAAGGCAAACGCTTGACCCTATATCAAGGGCTTGTATAAAAAGCCCAAGAAACAGACTTGGGATGATGGAAGGGGCACTGCAATGGCTCAGTCTGTTAAGCATCTCACTCTTGATTTTGGCTCAAGTCATAATCTCAAGGTCATGAAATCAAGCCCCATGTTGTATTCTGTGCTCAGTAGGGAGTCTGCCTGAGATTCTCTCTCTCCCTCTCCCTCTTCCCTGCCCCCTGCTCATGCTCTTGCTCTCTCTTTCTCTCTCTCAAATAAATAAATCTTAAAAAAAAAAAAAAGAATGTTGCGGGAAGTCATCCAGGTTATTTTGCTCAGAGAGCACCTTTGGCTAAGCACTAAGTGGGATGTGGAGAGAAACAATATAGCAGAAAGATTAAATGGGGACTTGACTTTATTTCACACTGGAAGGAAGGGAATAGGTGATTCTGATTATAGGACAAATTAATAGATCAACATGTAGGTGTGAGAAACAAAAAAGCATGAGCGCAAGAACAGAAAAAATGTATGGTGAGTGCACATGTCGCACCCACAAGGAATTCCCAAGAGACACAAAGAATGATGCGAAAGAAAACAATATCCCTTGTAGCTACACTTCTACGTGGAAGGCAAGAGAGAATGCTGAGCTCTGAGGCAGGTTACTCATGATGTGACAACAGTGTTTCATGCTCTCAGATGGGTGATAGCCATGCTCTCATTTGGGGCAGGGCTAAAGGTATATGTTATGTTCCTGTACACTAGGGAGTGGGACTGACCATAACTGGTAGTTTCTTCCAGTAAACACCCTCTGCAGTAGAACCTTATTAAAAAACAAATGACCACGGGAACCAGGTGCTGAACACAAAATTGTAGAAGTGGGCGCAGGGCATGAACTGAGTGAGTGGAAAAATGTGTGGCAAGCTCGGAGCAAAGAACTGGAATAAAGGAGGAGGCAACAACTGACCTCTCTGTCTGATCCTTAGGCTTGGTGGAATGCAAATTCAGTGTTATTCAATTCCTACCTTGAAGATTCAGTGAGATAAAGTATGTGAAGTCCTGGCATGATGCTGGCACACTGCAGCTACAAAGTAAGTTATTATATTTATTACTTAATAGAGCTGCAGATGTACATTTAAAAATTATTAGCACTGACTTCTGCTCTCTTTGGACTATGGTTGTTCTGACTCACAGGTCCAAAATTAACAAAGCAGGATTTATGGTAGTTTTTATGGAAGCAAAATGAGTTCCATAGCACCGGATCTAGCTATGACACTGTCCAGACTGAAGCGGTCCATCTACGTATGTCCAAATGAAGGAATGCGCACCCTTACTTGTGCTAGAACATCTATAAATATATAGAACACAGCTTTCAGTTTAACTAAAAAGCGTACAATTCCATAATAGCAGTTATATCAGTAGCTGAACCAAGCACATTTGAGACTGGATTCCAAATCTTAGCCAGGGTACTTGTTTTCAACTCAACCCAACATGTATTTGCTGAGGACTTGCTCTATAAAGACAATCAGATACCTTATGCATTTCAGGTGTCTTACAACTTAATAAGAGGAAATACAACAATTATACAAAGAACTGTAGCTTTAGTCAGCTTTCTGTCTTATAAAGACTCTCCTCCTCAGCTAGAAGGAGTCAGAAGACAACCCAATGACCATGCAAAAGGACTAGGATGGCAGATTCTCCCCACCCTCTTTAATACTCATGTCCTATTGGTAACTTTAAAACTGCTCTTTTCCCTAGTAACTTCTCTCTCCTAATTTTTTCTACGTTTAGATTCGATGGTCTCTGAAATTAAAAACAGAGTTCCATTTATTGTTGGTTTTTGTCCTGGGTACTCTGGAAAAAACAATTAATTTTAGAGATTGCAAATGGCTTGTGAAAGAGGTCAATATGATCAGGTAGCATCAGGTAACAACCCAATATTTTCCACCTCTGCTGTCAACTGTACTTTGTTAGATATCCTTTACTCTTGACCAGACAATAACTTGGATGGGGCTGTGAGCTTTCTGGTGACAAAAGTGCTGTGGTTCTCAGGCATTATAACTCTTTCATTTTCAATTAGTAAAATAAAATTATGTTTACCATTTCATTCAATTCCAAGCTTTTTCCTACCCCATTAGCTCGTGTCTGACCAAAGCTGGGAAGGTGGGTATGGTCTATTCCTTCTCTCTCCTTTATCCAAGTTCCTTTTGTTCTAGTAGCACTTCCAATTTGGAGGCAGGAAAATAGAGTTAAGGTTTTATTTAATTAACAAAATTTTCTCTAATTACCACCTCCTCATTATAGGTCTTTCATAGCTATCATATTCCCTCTGTCATGCCAAATAAGTCACTCTGAAGCATTCCTCTGGGACCTTCCCCATCGAAAAAGTATATTCTTTGCACTACTCAGTTGACCTGGTCAATAGAAATCCCCACACATTTGTTACAACTTTTCCTTGCTTACTGCCTCCCACTGTGCCTCCAGTGAACACAGCCAGAAGCTATCTTACATGGGGTCATTTCCAGATGACTCAAGCTCAGCTACTTTTTTTGTCATGCTCACTTTGGCAATGGGGATATTTACACACCCTGGCCCTACCAATTATTACAAGGGTAGCCTTTCTCCAACACCTGCCATCAGAAGATCTCCAGACAGACTCCCTCCACTAAGACTTCCACAGGGGAGAGTCAGACACTAGCCAGCATCTTTGTCCCAAATTTACACTCACATCACACTGTATCAAGAACTATTTCAAATCTGTGTTTAGGGAACAACACTGTGGAGCCTTTGAGATTCTGTATTTCAGAAAACATCCATCATTTATAGTACGATGTCTAAGTTTCCTCCTGTGAAAAGCCCCCTCCCAATATCTGTAAGGAGTTCTTTTGTTGTCTTTCTTCCTGCCTCGGAGATGGGGAGTATGTTCATCTCCTGCCTCATGGGAAAAGGAGGGAAATTCCATAGTGTGTTTCATTCCTATGAATTCACTTCAAATAAATTGCACATTCAATGAATTTCCAACCTTTCCCATGGGCTGTTGTGGTAACTGCTGGCACAAGAGGGCTAAGTCTTAAGAAATTCTGCAAAGATGGGCACCTAGGTAGCACAGTTGTTAAGCATCTGCCTTTGGCTCAGGGCGTGATCCCAGTGTTCCAGGATCGAGTCCCACATTGGGCTCCTCCGCTGGGAGCCTGCTTCTTCCTCTCCCACTCCCCTGCTGTGTTACCTCTCTCGCTCTCTCTCTGTGTCACATAAATAAATTTAAAAAATCTTAAAAAAAAAAAAAAAGAAATCCTGAAAAGATGAATGCCTTATTTCTCTTTAGAAAGGCAGTACTTCAGACTAGTTTCCTCGAAGCAGACAGTGAGATAAGTGATATGTTAAAGAGAAAGTAGGGAACACCATGGCAATGAAATAGAGGACAAACAAGGTAGCCAGTTCAAGCAATGTCCCTGCAATACAGATGTAGCCTGATCCTGTAATGACCAATGGAGAACTAGAGTGCAAGCTGCCATAGTTACCCAATCCAACATTGCACTACCAGAGCAGTCAGTCACTGAAGAATTGTACAGAAGGAAGGAGAAAATGTCCAGGCATCTGTAGCTCTCTGTTTACTATGGATTTCAGGATATCTAGTCAAAGTACCAACAACTTTTTTGGATATAATCCTGGAAGATAAAATAACAGAAAATCCCTTCTTTTGTTCTACTTGTAATTTGATTTGTATTATAACAATACATAGACATAGAAGGGATGAAATAGAAAAAAGACTATTTGCAATATATTGTAATATCGGGAACATAGTATAGATACTCTATTGTAATATTAGTAATTCTAAACGCTTTCCACAGTAAATTTTGCTCTGATATATAAGGCCATATAGGGACACCATGTTGAAACAACATTCTCATAATGTCCCCTGTGATTCTGATACCCAAAATCTACATAATTCAAAGGTCTAATCTGTTAGAGCTACCAGAAGGAGAATCTTAGTACTAATATCACATTGAACAAATATTGGATATATCATAATTTGTGGTTTTGAAGGGGCAAAGAGCGTAGGAGAAATCACAGCTGGTTGATCAGACATGGAAATTTTTTATTGCTGAGCCATGCAACATGTGTAGAGAAGATGCTGAGGAGAATAATGCAAATGGAGATAATCAGCTTGAACAAAGACAAGAAAAGACGAGTGAGTAGTTGTTGCTGGGGGGAGAGGCAGAAAGAGAAAAAAACTGGAAAATAGGTCTGAGTAGTTTTTAAAGTATAAATTCATTTCTTCAGCCAACTGGAGGTTGCCGACCAGGCAAGGAAAAATAGGTCATTGTATATATTTGATTTAGGCAGTAGACTCAACTGTCTGACATATCTAGACATGGTTAGGTATCAAAGTTAAACTGTCAAAATGAAAGTTTATCAAAGTTAAAACAGTGATGCTATACACATATGAGTAATGCCCATCCCATATCCAATTTGATCATATAAAGCAGTGACTCAGATATCAAGGGAATTTCTAGAGTTGGGATCATAATGTCTGCAGGGGGAAGCAAAGGCAATATTATACATTATATATTAAGACTAAATTAAAGCAGGTTAATTAGGTAAAATAAGTTATAAAATTAAGACATTAACACCGGTATGAAATCAAATTTACATGCTAGAGCAGTGCATATCCAAGTTCAAAATAACCTCAAAGAAAGGAGAGCAAAGAAATATGTGAGAGTGTAAAGGGTACTAAATTAGGACTCTGGTAATTTTGTCTCTGCTGTTACCTACCTATGACCACCTCTTGGTCATTTAATTTCTTTCTCTGCAAAATGAAGGTGTAGAATGTACTAATCTTCAAGTCCTTTGTAGCTCTATCATTCTGTGTGGAGAGGAGGTTTTTTACATGGTGGAAAGATCAATGGTTAGGAGTGTACTTCTTGTAACATTCAGACTAATTAGAGGTGATTTAACAGCACAAAAGACATGTGGGTCATTAATGATCACAAGACTGGAAACCATGCAGTCCATTATTTTTTTCTTTTTCATCTTTCTTGAACAGTGTTTAATTCTCTTCTTGAGAACTCACATGAGAATAATTTATATTAAGATGTTGTTGTCACAGTTAATGGACCTCATGAAGTATAACCAGGCTCCAGATTTCACTTTTGACATGGAAAATTTATCTTACGAAAACGTTCAAACGTATGAATAACATATGTTTAGAAGTCATTCCTTTACCCCATTTTGTACGTATGTTTATATTGCCTGCAATTTGAAAGCCCTTGATGATGATCTTGCCTATTTATTTTTAATATAGGGGCTTCATAACGTTCCCACCTTTTAGCTTAAATACTACATCACTGATTTTCTCAAGGCAACAGACAAAAATGATTGATAGCATTTTACTTTTCTACAGGAAGCACAGAGGGTGCGTCACAGTTTCTCTTGTAATTAATTGAGACTCCCACAAGAACATATGTTTGTGTGTCACTGCAATGGGAAAGTGTTAAAGGAAATAGATTCATTTCCACTTATAGCCAATGATATGTGAATGAAAGTAGAATCGCCACTACAATTTTGAGCAAAAGAAAATTAAAAAGTGACTCTATTTCAAATTCAGTCTGTTTGGCAACCTCTGATTCACAATTAGCTGGTGTTTCAGGAGATTAATTAGATGGTCCTAACCATGCAATCACAGGTAAATTTTTTTTTTCTTCAGCATTCTAAGCAAGTGGAGCTCACCATACATGCTAATCACTTCTGGGTCCACCAAATGCAATTCCTATATAAAAGGTGGAACTTGTAATTACTAAGCATTTAGTATTTAATAAGCATGTATTCCTCTGACCAAAGAAGCAAGCTATGGTACAAATAGCAGGATTTTGAAGTCAAGCCTGTGTTTGACTCTTTGAATCTTGGTTTCACCACTTAATACGGACTTCTGCCTCACCAGTAAGAACAGTTGTTATATTGATTGAATGAGGCAATCTATGAATTTATCCTCCAGCTATGTAACATGGGAGTAGACACTCAATGGCTCTTCACCATTCACAAAACACATCATGCTACTTTATACTTTGACCATTCTATTCCCTCTACCCGACATTTAATTCTATCTGGTTCTTCAAGATGAAGCCCAGAGATCTGCAAAGTATGGCCAGTGAGTCAAATCTACACTGCCCCACCCCAACCCACCCCTAGTTTTGTCAACACAGTTTTAATGGAACTCAGTCATGCCCATTTGTTTTTGTATTGTTGCTAGCTGTTTGACCACTATAACGCAGAGTTGAGTCCCTGAGACCAAAACCACATGGCCCATAAAGATTAAAATATTTTTACTACCTGACTTTTTACAGGAAATGTTTGCCAACCCTTGATGGAGGGAAAGTCTCATTATCTCTATGCTGCCTTTCCTGCCTACAACAGGCTCGTTTCAAAATTCCTCGTGCCGTAGTTTAGCTTAATGTTAACATAAACACAGAAAAGTACAGATTGCATTTTAGTTTTCCTTTCTTTTTTTTCTGTCCCTCTGATTAACATAGTACCTGACACTCAAATATTTTTTGTTTGGATTTAAAAATAAATTACTGAATATAAAATCTCCTAAAATTAATATATAGAGTGGCTGTCATTCCAGTTAGAACACAAATTACATTTTTTAAGTTTTTTGTTTATGGAAGAGTACACACACGTGTACTCTAGAATTTTGAAAAAGCTCAGGAAGCTAATATATATTTTGATGTCTCAGAATAAGAGGGTGGGCCGGTGATCACGGCAGAAGGGCTCTAACAAGTCCTTTTCATTGAAAACTCCAATGAATTTCATGCCTTATGTGACCTATTCCAGGATTGTTACACAGTTATGTGTGAGTATACTCATGTGCAGCTTTTACAACACAGAATTATTTGAGTTGGCCTCAAATTTGATTCAGAGCCAATTTTTTCCTGACTATAATACTCCCCACCCCATGCCTTCTGGTCTCTTAACTTTAATCTCTCCTGATATAAAGTGCCACTGTTCCAAATATGACTGACTATTAACTCTGTTACTCTGAATATATGCCATATCTATTTAAATTGTTCCTAATCTATATGATTTTCATCTTTGAAAAGAATATATGTGAAATAAAATCTAGGATTATAAACTGACATTATTTAATTTATTCTCAGGCAAAACAACATCTATCTACCTTATAATAGAGTGTCCTGCATATTGTTAATTACAAATGCTCATTTAGCATTTGTATGTGGTATGAAAGATGAAAATATTACCTGGCTTAATTACTAGCTATATTGTTACTAGTATTTGTTAAATAACCACAGCATGATATGCATAAGAGATTTTCCCAAATTGATTTTGCAGTCAGATTTTTATTTTCTCCTTTTTACTCCTTTTGATCGAATAGTGCCAAGGTTAGGAAGTGTTTTATAGACAATTAGGAGTTCCTTGTAGTTTTAATTTTACTTTTATTTCTACGGGTATTACGACTTCACTCTTCCTAGGCCTTAAAATTATGGCCACCACTGTGTTTTTATCTTTTAAGGATCTGAAAACTTTTTTCAAGTCTGCCCTTTTATATACCTGGATAAGTCAGGCTACCATTACTTGTTCTTAGGGGGTTTTCTATGTTTGTTTGTTTGCCTCGAATATCTGTTATGAGAGGTTTATATCCATGATTACCCGGCTTTGGTACAATTGCTATGGTTTGTGTGCCTTCCTCGATAAAATACTGCCCTCCCAAGATTCCTGGAGCATCAAGATAATTCCATCTTTTATTAACGTTTCAGGATATAGTCAGCAAAAGAAGAGAATCATGGATATCCCAAACTTAACTGCCATAGAAACGGGGATTATAATCCAGATTATCTATCATTTAAGCACTGAGAACAACAGCACTCAGAAGAGAGAATCTGTGCCGTTACTGACGCCCTAGAGAGATGCCCTAGAGAGCCACTTTCCTGATGTTCACTGCTTTATTATTAGCACCTGTTTATAATGCAGTCACATGGGGGCTACCTGGCCTATCCCCAAGAGCTATGAACTAATAACCAATAAAATACAGATGTATAATTAATATAATTAAAAATTCTTAAGAAAGAGGGGAGGTCGTTATGTTAGAGATAATAGCAGTGTACATGTGTGTTTGTAAGTATTGACTGATTGACATTATTTTGGCTGCCTAGCCTCAATTCTCATTTTCTTCTTATAAAAGCATCTCCCAATTGAGGAATTACCTTTCTGTCACTATGCTTTCTGTTTTTTAAATCTACCAAAGTATCCTACTTTTTCCTAGCCAAGAAGAGAGCATATGGCCCAAGCCAGTTTAATTATGGTCTCTATCTTATTCTCTCGAGTTTGTGAACTCAAACACTGAAGTTTAGAGACAAATGTTTAAAAACATATCCCAGGGCTGCGTTATCCTCTAAAGAGACAGTTGTTAAGCTCATGCACCTGGATCACTGGGTCTACCCAAAGGTAGCACCCTACTGTTTTATTTCAACTCTGTGAGCCATATTATATGCTTCCAATGAATTTCCTTTTTGACATACAGATCCAGAGTAAATTTCTTTCTCTTGAAAATTGTGTACCTGGACTTGGTTGTTCTTAAACTTCTCTAGAGATTAAAATTGCCTGGAGAGTTTTAAAACTCCCATTCCCCAAGCTACACCTCAGAATAATTATAAAAGAATCTCTGAAGGAATATACTCAGTATTGAATTTTACAAACTCCCCCGATGAGCCCAATCTGTAGCCAGGGTTGAGAACCACTGGCCAAACTGATCAAAGAGCTGCTGTTTTGGCATCCTTGCTGAGTACCAACCATGTCTTCTCATTATTGCCTTATAATAACTTTAGGAGGTAAATATTCCATTTATCATGGGAAAACTGCATCACATAAATGTTAAATAAATTATCAGAGGTCACAGAGACTAAGGAATAAAGATGTAATTCACATCCTGATTTGGATTATATTACTTCCAACCACCACTTTGACCAAAAACTTAAGAAAATGGGGTTAATCAACTTAAAGTCAGTGGTTTCTAATACTCTAATAGAAACAATAGTTGTTTTCAAAAAAAATCCTACTGAAAAATGAATTTCCATTGATAAAATGATACTTGAAGCAGAGGATAATCTGCACCGTGCCCTTCTTCCTCGTACCCTTCTCATAGGCTGAGGACCTCGGGGTCCACATACATCACACAGGAAATGCCTCTTATCCAAGCAGCTTAGAAAGAAAGGGAAAAAGGGGACCAAAATGGATTATATATTTCTTATTATTTGATAAGAGCTTATCAATTTGCAGAGAGAGAAATTGATCCTGTGGGTTCCAAATTCTAAAAGAAATTATCTAAAGGTAATGTAAATGTCACTGGACAACATTATAGGTATTCTTCTGAAGTCATCATTCACAAGATGCAGTGATGCTTTTCATGGTTTTTTCTTATGCAACACGACAGTAATACATGGAGGTGAATTTAACACACTCTAAATTCAAACTATACAAACTCCGAAGATGACGTTCTATTGAATTTCTCTATACTCAAGGGCTCTACAGGACGCTAAATAAATAGCTCAGCAAGTCATCTCTATCAGTGTTTTCAGGAAAAAAAAAAAAAAGTCAACCAAAGGGAGTCCACCTGAAAATCTCTTGAGTTTGCTCTATGCATGGTTCCTTTCTTTCCTTTACTCTGCTCTGCAAATTCTAGTTGTCTTAGTCCCCCCCAAATTCTGATCTTGATTAAGCAAGACTACAGAGCTCCGTGTGGTACTCCATTTCACACCTGCAGCCTGGAAATGACTTTTAAGCAGTAAACTTTATAATCATAGGGCTCAAAATATTTGTTTCCTTTCTTTTCAGGGATATAGCCCTGCACCGTTGTCGAATGTCTGGAAACAGATATTGCCAATATTTGATGTACTGTTATAAGGGCTCTTTGTTCTGCTTTGGTGAGACTACAGTTCCTGTAGCAGTTAATTCTTCATGGGCAGAATCAGGATTCTGTCTGCCTCTCTTTCATCCCTTTTTATTTTGTTTTTTTTTTTTACTTAAATCAAAAGATATATTGGTTAAAAAGAACACCTCTAATTATCGTATGTAGACATTGTAAAGTAGGGGCACCTGGCTAGCTCAGTTGGTACAGCATGCCACTCTTGATCTCTGGGGACATGAATTCAAGCCCCAATACTCAAAAAAAAAAAAAAAGAGAGAGAGAGAGAGAGAAAAGGTAAGTAAAAAAAATAAATAAAAGATTATTTCTTAAAATATTTTATATTATATAACCTTAATTAATAAGGCATTTTATTTCAAAGTGTAGCTATGTTATGAAATCTTTCTAATCACATGTAAATTGACTCCTATATCATAAGCACAACAATAAATCCATGCTTCTCCAGGTGAAGAATGTGTGTTAAGTAATTATAGAAGAGCGCCATGATATATTGCCCATATATCTGGGCAGATGATAATTTTAATCATTAAAAACTTCTACTTGCATAAATTATTCCAAGAAAAGGGTCTAAAAGATCAAAACCAAGTAAGTAGAAGATCCATTTTTACTAAGAGGTCATTCACATGATGGATCTTGCTTAGGTGTGGGTGGAAAAGGAGAGTCAATATATACAGGTCTTTTGCTGTAGGAATAGAATATTTCTCAACCTTTGCTCCCTTACCCAAAATGTCTGTGAAGTGAAAAATATAAAAGGAGAAAGCAGCCTTGTTTTTTTACATAAATATGCTATTAATTAGACACTTCTTAAAAATTACAACATAGATATCTTATGGAAAGACAAATAAATCAAGAAAAACATTGAAGGAACTTATTTTTTAAAAAGAGGGAAATAGGTACATATACAACTGAAATTTTTAAATTGTAAGAACATGTACTGCCTAAATTTCTTCACCTAGCATTTTTCTTGATCATTCTTCAACACTATGCTGTCCATTTCATGCAATGAAACATTGCCATCACAGACAACAATAACCTCCAAGCTGCAAAATCCAATGTCATTTTCTTTTTTTCAAATTTTATTTACTTACTTGCTTACTTACTTATTTCAGAGAGGGAGAGAGTGAGAGAGAGGGATGAGGGCGGGAGGACCAGTGGGGGAGGGGCAGAGGGAGAGGGAAAGAATCTCAAGTAGACTCTGTGCTGAGTGTGGAACCAACATGGGGCTTGATCCAATGACCCTGAGATCATGACCTGAGCCAAAACCAAGAGTCAGTACTTAACTGACTGATCTACCCAGGTGCCTCTCCAATGTCATTTTCAATCCTCACCTAGGTGTCTTAATAGCATATGACATAGTCAATCACTATTTCCCTTTTGAAATTCTTTCTTTCCTTTGCTTCCATGACAAGACAGATTTCTATTTCTATTCTATTTCTCTTCGTACCTCACTCTTTCTCAGTATCCTTTAATGGTTCTTTCTCCTCTTCTTGATCTCTAGGTGTTGGAATACTCCAGAATTCAGGATTGTGCATCTTATCTACCCGCCAAAAAATGATCATATCCAGGCGTTGACTTTAAGTACAATGTATAACATAATCGATCTCAAGACTCCCTCCAGCCCAGACTAATTCCCTGGATTCCACATTTTCTATTTCATTGACTACTACATTTCTTCATTTGGACATTAAATAACCATCATAGTGTTAACATGTTCAAACAAAATTCATAATTCCCCCAACCTTAAATATATTTCTCTTTTAGCATTCTCTATTGCAACAAATCTCATTAAAATCACCTAGTTTTTCAGGACAAAAATGTTGTCATGATCTTTGCTCTATTTCATAATGCACATCTATTCCATGAGAAATCTCATTGTTGAGATATATCTCAAATGAAATTTGTGTAACTTTTTCATTGCTAGCACCTTGGTCCAACTACCAGCTTTTCCATTGAGGACAATTCTGGACAATAACCTCCTACTTGGTTTCCTTATTCCTTTAAAGGTTTGTTCTCCACATAAGGTCAATATTGTTCATTTAAAAATGAGTTTTATGTTATGTCACAACCCTGATCAAAACTTACTAATAGCATCCCACTATTCGTTGACAAATGAATCCTGACACTGGCCCCTTGGTTACTCTCTGACTTCATCTTTAACATTCTATATCTCAGTCACTCTGTTCCAGCCACACTGATTTCCTTGCTGTTCCTCCAGTACAATAAATAAAAGTATGTTTCTATATCAGGAGCTCTGCATTTGAAGTTTCCGCTTCCTGAATTGTTCTTCCCCAAGATTGTCAAAATATTTACTTTGCTCAAACGTAACTTCCTCAAAGAGACCTTTCCTACACACCTTATCAAAAACATCATTTTATGCACTTCCATTGTGCTCTTACTAGCAATGATCATTACCTGAAGCTACTGCATTTATTTGTGTATTTTAGCTATCTCTAGTCTAGAATACAAAGTCAAAAAAGGGCAAGGTTTGGTTTTGTTTTGCTTTGTCCATTGTTATACCTACACTGTCTAGAAAAGTGTGTGGTGCTTAGAAAAGACTCATTAAGTGTTTATTGAAAAATTAGATGTAATGAAAAATTGTCAAGAAAATATATATACTGTCAAGTTGACTCGATACTAAATAGAAAGTTTGAATAAACATACAACACTGAAATATATTGATTCTGTAATCTAGGCATGAACAAACTTTCCATAAAAGGACATAGAATAAATATTTTTGGAATATTTTGGACCTTATGGTCTCCATTGCACCTATTCAAAGGTGCTATTATACTATGAAACCAGTCATAGACAACATGTAAATGAATGTGTATGACTGTATTCCAATAAAACTTTATTTACAAAAGTAGATTATAGGTCAGATTTGTCTGGCAAGCTGTATTTTGCCAATGACTAGAGCAGTAAGTAAATCTACCTTTCTACCTATCTATCATCTCTCTCTCTCTCTCTCTCTCTCTCTCTAGATATATATGTACTATCTATATCTACATCTCTACATATCATCTGTGAAACACACTCTATATCCACAAGGTTTTAAAATTAATTTTTTCAAACCTTCATGGAACGGATAATGTCTATTTTATAAATCTTTACTAAGGCATACAAAAAGAGAAAATACATTCATATGTATTTAATGGGGTTGATATAGACTTCACTCCAAACCCAGGCAAACACAGTTTGATAAAGGAAAATTATAATCTTATCTTATTTATGGATATTGATATAAAATATCCTAGTTAAATCATGAGTTAATTAGATAAAGTTATGTACAAAAATATCACAACCAACTGGGGCGCGTTGCAATAACATAAATGTAAAGTATTTTTAAGAATATAAAAATATATTTAACTATCTTAATGTATTTAAAAAACAAACTAGGATTTTAAAAGGTGTTGGAAAGCACATGATAAAAGCCAACGCTTATTCATGATAAAAAAAAAAATCTTAACAAGTAGGAATAGAATTGAAGGATATGACTATAGAAAAATACTAGTTCAAATATTTCTCTAATGGGTCTATTAGATTATCCATGGAAGAGTAATCTCAGTTGATCAACATATGAAAGATGATAAATCTCACTTGTCATTATGAAATGCAACAATAATGATCATAAAAGCAGTAACAGCTAGCTGTTAACTAAGTGGTAGGCCTGTTATATTTATCATATAAATACATTTGGTGCATTTAAACATATTTTACACATTTAAGCCATTACTTAGATACAATATCCCCCCCAGAAAAGGAAAGGGGTAATTAACCAAGAAAGTAAATAAGAAAACAACCCTTGTTAGTCCCTGAGCTATGGCCCTGTAGGCAAAACTGGCTTTTAAATATTCTCTGATGGTTAGAATGTGACAAAGAACAGACTCAAGTGGCATCATCAATTGCAAGTCGCTTAGGGTTTCATTTTGAAAGGGCTTGTATATTGCTTACAATGTGCATCAGTTTCCTGTTGCTGCAATGAGAAACTACCGCAAACCTAATGACTTAAAAGAATGTGATTTATTATTGTATGGTTCCGGAGGTCCGAAGTCTAAAATGATTTTCATGGAGCTAAAAGTCACAGTGTTGGCAGGGCGGGCTCCTCCTGGACACTTTGAGGGGGAATGCTTCTCCTTGTCTATTTCCTCCCCTGGTGTCCACCTGCGTTCCGTGGCTCCTTGCCCCTTCCTCTGTCTTCAAAATGCATCCCTCCAATCACTGCTTGCCTCACTGCGTGCCTTCTCCTCTGACTCCTGCTTTCCTCTTATGAGGACAGTTAGGATTACAATGGGCCCACCTGGATAATCCAGGACCCTTTCCCCATCTCAAGATCCTTAATGTAATTGTATCTGCAAATGCCTTTTTTTCATATAAGGTAACATTCACAGATTCCAGGGATTAGGATGCAGGTTTACTTGGGAGCCATGAATCTGCTTACTATACAGTTTTAAATGATCTATGCTTGATCCTAAATGCACTTTGGCCTCTAAAACACTTGCCAGTGTGGTTTTTTGTTTTGTTTTGTTTTAAAGATTTTATTTATTTATTTATTTATTTGACAGAGAAAGACAGCCAGCAAGAGAGGGAACACAAGCAGGGGAAGTGGGAGAGGAAGAAGCAGGCTCCCAGCAGAAGAGCCCAATACAGGGCTCGATCCCAGGATCCCAGGATCATGCCCTGAGCTGAAGGCTGATGCTTAACGACTGAGCCACCCAGGTGCCCCATATCGGTGCCTTTTTTATACAAAAAAAAAAAAAATAGAAAAGAAAAATGCCTTAGTTGTAAATGTGAAAAGCAGAAAAGCTGAGATATGGTTCTATTCTTCCAAAACCTCATCATTTCCTGGAGAAGTCAGAGGCTAAGCCAAAGGCAAGCAGATTCAGGTAGAATCTGAGCAGATTTTCTCTTGTTATTATTTACTACGGAAGCAGAAGTATATGTGTTAGTTCTCTGAGTATTTTCACACTTCAACTGGCCAAGTAAACCAGTATTTAAAATGGTAATTTGACAGTGGGGCTGCATTCAGAGTTCAGTGCATGTAGCATTTTAGAGGTCATGACTAAAATCACCTTTTAATGGTATTTCAGTGTTCTCTGAATTTACAAAATTATCTTCTGTGATATTAGTACCTGAAGCAATAAAAATTTTATACCTCTTACACACAGCATCTAAAGCGATGGTTTCTGAACAGTAATTTTTGGTCTTATGTTCCATGATGAAGGTTTCACTGGTCTGAGATGAATGAGGAAAAACATGAAAAGGTAAAGGAATTTTTCATAAAGCTAATACATTTCGTTTTAAGACTGTCCTTTCTGTCCTTCTCACCATTTGAATTTTTTTCAAATACTGTAGAAGATGATAAGTATATCTTTTTCACTTAAAAATAATAATTAAAAAAAAGAAGAAGGATTTAGTAAATGTGTGTCAATAGCAAATTAACACACACACACACATACACACACACATATGGGCTGATAGAATTCAAAAGTCAAAAAACAATGATCTACTGCTTGGATTAATTAAATGAATTTAAAAAGTATTAGTAATAATGCTGTAAGTGTCTAATGCTTTAAAATTTACAAAATATATTTATGTCAAGTGTTTCTCCCCACCCCCAACAATAAGCCCAAGGAAAGATGTCAGCAAGTATAATTTCCATTTTATAGGTTGAGAAATTAAGGCATGGATTTCTAAGTGACTTATCAGATTTTTTCCAATTGATATATTCACTTATGCTTAATTAACTATGTCATCTTAAACTCGCCCAGTCCTTAACTACTTCTCAGATATTCAATTCATCATCTTGTATAAACTGAAACATGAGTCTTCCCTGATTGTCCATGGAATTTTCCTCCACAGCTTGAGTTGAACATGTTTCCTGTGTTCTATCTTGCCCATGGTACAAGGATACACTCATGTGTCCTCCTTACTCCTTATTATCATTTTTACACCATTATTTTTTCTTCTTCTTGAACTATTCCCGTCAGCTTTGAATCCCACATCTTCTGTGGGGTAAAAGATCAGATCATCTACAATGAATGCATAAGAAATGTCAAAAAAGATAAGGGCATTGATATGATAAGGCAACAAGATCAATATGATCGGTTGTTTGGCAACATACGGTAATCAGTCATGAAAATCGGGATTGTAGAGTGCTGGGTATGAAACCTCTTAAGGATGGAATAATTGGCAAAGAAGACAAAGGATGTAAATAAAGAAAGTTGCTAAAACAAATATAGACAAAGAGGATGTTAGAGGATGATATGATATTGGCTCAAAATAATTTGGACTTTTAAAATATGTAATACAGAAATAATGCCCCAGTGTGACTCCTTTACACATAATGTCCCAGTATGCTACTTTGTGAAACACCTGGACAATAATTAGAGGTTAGTACTTAATCAATTTAATATGTATTGATTCCAGAAAATGCTACAACCTATTAAATTATTCTTTGGTGATGTACTGTGTCAATAGCATTCAGAATAGAACCCCTAAAGGTTACTAAGTCACGTAAAAAGCTGTAAATGATGCTCTATTGTTTACCATTTCACATTCTTAGAGCAAGATGAGCCTCGAGATATACGCTATTTATAGATAAGAAAACCGAGGTACAAAAAGATTAAGGGAGTTGACCAAAGTTATAAAACCTGAGTAAGTCCTTTGATTAGGTGATTTTATTTGTGTATTTTTCCTAAGTAGAATTCAAAAAGGCCTAAGTTAAAGAATCTGTTTTACGAAAAGGCCATTTACCAATAAATTAATTATTCTTTTTAGTACAACTTTCAGAACTCTTAAATGAGGAAATTCTGATCTCTGTAAGAAGGGAGACAGGCCTGCATTTTGGAGTATCAGCCAGTAGCAGCTAAGAAATGTGCTCACCGATTTGTCAGTTCCTCTAATTATAATATACACAGAAAAATAAAACGATTTTTTAAAAGCTCACAATTTGAAAACAAAATGAACAAGGATATTTCACAATCCACGAATGAGATCAGAGGGAGCTAAATATATTTATACATGGAGTGAAGAGTATCAGTGACAACTAATACATAAAAAGGAAACTTTCTATCTCATGGAGTTATTATATGCCTTAGCAGCTTTACATTTCTGTGTTCATTTATTTGTAGCTTTGTTTTTCTCTCCCTAGCCCCGGTCTACTTTATTGCTTTGACTTCCCTGACCATTGTCTTCAGACTTCTAGAGGCTGTAATATAAAGAAACATTCTAAAGAGACAAAAATTTTCTAAACTCTTCCTATGTTTAAGAATTTTACGGGGTTGGGGCACCTGGGTGGCACAGTCGTTAAGCGTCTTCCTTCCGCTCAGGGCGTGATCCCAGCATTCTGGGATCGAGCCCCACATCAGGCTACTCCGCTGGGAGCCTGCTTCTTCCTCTCCCACTCCCCTGCCTGTGTTCCCTCTCTCACTGGCTGTCTCTGTCAAATAAATAAATAAAATCTTTAAAAAAAAAAAAAAAGAATTTTACGGGGCATTTAACAAAACTGCTGCCATAAAAATACTCGTATAATATCCTTATAAAATACTTTAAAGATGAGGAAACTGAGGTATAGGAAGATTAGCTCACTTGCTCTGTATCACACAGCTTTGAAAGGTGGGAACTGGAATTGTCATTTATTACTGAATGATTTCCAAGCCCATGCACTATCCACTACAACAAGATTTCTATGAATAGGTATTTTTTTTTTAATTTGACACATTTATTGAAAAGAATTATGTATCATGTGCCTAATTCACAAGTTCTCAACCAGGGGTGATCTTCCCCTCAGCAATCATTTGGCAATGTCTAGAGATATTTAGGCTGTCACAACTGCAATAAGGAGGTCTAGTGACATCCGGTGGGTAAAGGCTAGGGATGCTACTACACACACTACAGGGACAGCTTGCCACAGAAAAAAATTATTAGACTCAAAACGCTGAGGTTGAGAAAACGTGGTCTAATATTAGAAGTTTGTGGTATTTCAGCTTCTGCTTAACATCTAGAAAGTCACAACAAAAAAGCCTGATAAAATACACCATAGTTCTTTAAAACAATTAGATAACCAAGGATACAAAGAATCTTTAAACTATGTTCTAGTAAGTGATAAGTCCTTCATAGCTCTTCCTAGGTCACTGATATTGAGGAGAAATCTACTACCAATGGAGGCGCTGACAAAACACTGGAATTTCCGCAAAATTTTCACGGCCACAAGGGGGCCAGAATAATGAATTAAATTCCCAGAGTCTCACACACTGTGAATCTGAACCCAGTGGTCAACATTTTCACACAAGTCTTTACCATGTATATGTGGGGAATATGCTTAAGTTTGACGACAGAAGAAAAGAGCTGAGAGATCCCCCCACAGCACTCCCAACTTTCATGGGGGCAAGGAAGTAGATGCCAAAAACTGTTGGTATGGCAGGAAATCTGAGAAAAGCCTCTCAGGAACTTGGTCTTCATGAAGTACTCTGGAGAGGCTGCTAAAGGCTAGGAGCACATGGAAAGGTAAAGATAAATCTCTCAAGCTCAGAAAACCAGTTTAGGCCAGATGCTGGTTTCATAACATTTGAAACCAGTGATGACTCCAACCTAAATAATGCTACAACACAGCCCAGACCCAATGAGAGCACACATTAGTGGCCTGATGGAAAAGGAATGTATTCTTTTCTGGAGATAAATATCACTTACTTTAGTCTCTAACATTCCTATATACAGAATGGGTGGCACAAAAAAATAACTGGAGGCAAGAAAAAGCAAGAGAAAGTGACTCACAGTCAAGAAAGAAGAACAGAGGGGAGCCTGGTTGACTCAGTCTGTTAATTGTCTGCTTTTGGCTCAGGTCATGATCCCAGGGTCCTGGGATTGAGCCCTGCTCAGTGGGGAGTCTGCTTCTCCCTCTCCCTCTGCCCTTGCACAAGCTTGTGCTCTCTCTCTTTCTCTCAAATAAATAATTAAAAAATCTTTAAAAAAATGGAGAAGAAATATTTTTAAATGACAGAATTTTCTAAAATTAATGAAAGACTACAACCCACAAATCTAATTAGCTCAGCTAACTCTAAACAAAATTAAGACACATGGTCAAAGTGCTAAAAAAATCAAAGATGAAGAGAAATCTAGACTATATAATGGCAAAAGACAAATTATACATTAGGAAACAGCAATAGGAAAATATGCAGTGAACAAACTCTGAGATGACTGCCAAGATCTCCATATCCTCTTAATTACGAAATTGCCTAATCCCTCCCCTTGCATGTGGGTGGAGCTTGTAACTTGCTTCTAAACAATAGAATACGGAAAAGATGACAGATATGAGTATGTGTACATGATTAGGCTTTATGATTGTGTTAAATGAGATTATGTGTGTATTTCTACAAAACTCTGACACACAGGCATATTGAGAAGACCACATACAAAAAAAACAGAGAGCAGCATCCAGCCAACAGCCAGCAAAAATCCGAGGTCTTCAATACAACAACACAGAAGGAACCTCATGAGCTCAGAAGGGAAGGCCCCCAGTTGAACCTCTGATGAGCTCCTGATCAGGGCAAACATCTTGATGGAAATTACATGAAAGATCTTAGAGCAAAATACCCTGCTCCACAGAAACCGTGAGATACAAACTTGTGTTGTTCTAGGGAGCCTTGGTGGTTCAGTTGGTGAAGTGTCTGCCTTTGGCTCAGGTCAAGATCCTGGGGTCCTGGGATAGAGACCAGCATGGGGCTCCCCACTAAGCAGGGGTCTGCTTTCTCCCTCTCCCTCTGCACCTCCCACCCCTGGCTCCCACTCTCTCTCTCTCTCAAATAAATAAATAAAATCTTTAAAAAAAAAGTTGTATTGTTCTAAGCCATTAAATTTGTAGTAATATTGTTATGCAGCAATAGATCCCTAATATAGAATGATAACATGATTCGCATAGATAAAAAATGAAGGCAGAAGATAATGGAAAAATATCATTAAAGTGTTAAAAGAAGAAAAACTTGTCTACCTAGAATGCTATATGCATCATCACTACCTTCAAATAAGAAAAAAATATGACATTTTCAGATAAGCAAAAACTGAGAGAATTCTCTTAAAAAGACCTACACTACAAGAAATCTCAGCAAAGTTCCTCAGACTGAAGGGAATAGTACGAGCTACAACTTGTCCCTGAAGAAAGAAATGAAAAGCACTAGAAAAAGAGAATATACGGGTGAATATGAAAGACCTTTTAAAATTATATTAAAAATTTTTAATATATATAGTTACATATAGTTTTATACATGTACTTTTATATTTATATAAAACTACTGATTACATTAGGTGAAGACAATAACCATGCAACTATTGTGGATATATAATTGATATATGGTTTATGATTTACAACATGACAATAAAATGCAAATAGTGGGAGGCAGTATATAGAATCACACTGTTATAAGATGCAGAAATTTTATGACATAGTACAACATTATTCGAAGCCAGACTATGATGACTTAAAGATGTTTGCTGTAGTCTCCTAGAGCTGCACTGACAAATATGATAACTAGTAGCCATAGTGTTTAAACATAAATAAAAATTAATTAAAATTAAAATAGTTAAGAATTTAATTCCTTAGTCACACTAGCTATAGTTCAAATGCTCAGTAGACAAATGTAACTATTGGTTACTGTCTTGAACAGCAGAGTTATAGAACATTCTGAGCATTGCAGAAAGTTGTATTAGACAGTGTTCCTCGGGAGTATCCATTAAAAATAGTACAAAAAAGGACAGCTACAAATGAAAAAGGAACATAAAAGAAATACTACAATACTTGTTTCATGTTTTAAAAGGCAAGAAAAAAGGAAAACAGAAACAAGAAATATCATATGCTAAAACTCAGTATTCTAATGAAAAAAGTAGAGATTAGCCACCTAGATGAAAAAAGTCAAGACCCTACTATGTACTGCTCACATGAAACACATTTTAAATATAAAAACGTACACGGTCTTAAAAAAAAAAAAAAGAAAGAAAGATGGAAAGGATATCATGCAAACACCAAGAATAAGAAACATGGCTTTGCTAGATCATTATTAGACAAAATAGACTTAGAGACAAAAGGTATTTCCAGAGATAATGAGGCACATTTTTAATGATAAAGGATCAATTCATCAAGAAGATCAGCAATCTTTAATGTATAGGCATTGCTATGGGCTGAATTGTGTCCCTCCACCCCAATGAAATTCCACATTGAAAAGTCCCAACCTCCAGTTTGGAGATAAGGTCTTTAAAGAGTTGATTAGGTGAAAATGAGGTCATTAGGACATTAGGACGGGGCTTTAATCCAATATGACTGGCATCCTTATAAGAAGAGGAAGAGACTCTAGGCAGAGAAAAACTACCATGTGAAGAGGGAGCGAGAGAGTGGCCTGCTGCAAACTAAGGGAAAGGCCTCAGAGGAAATCAATGTTGCCAGAACGTTGGTCTTGAACTTCCTTCCATCTTCCAGAACTGTAATAAAAGCCACCCAGTTTGTGGTATTTTGTTATGGCAGCTCTAGGAAAACTAATGTACTACCTAATAGCAGACTTTCCAAATATATAAGCAAAATCAACAGAAAAAAAGAGAGAAAACAGACCATACTGGAACATTTCAAAATCATACTGGAACATGTATCTCATCTATTTCCAAATAATTAGTTAAGAGAAAACATTCAGTCGTGATATGCAAGACTGCCTAACACACACTTGTAGAAACTAGGGTTGGTGTTAATAATTTACACGCTTAGTATAATACACCAGTGAAGCCATCTGGTCCTGGACTTTTCTTTGTTGAGAAAGTTGGTTCTTTAAAATGATAATAAAAGTCAATACATCCCTAGAAGACTTACCCAGAAGAAACAGAGAAAACACAAACTAACAACATTAGATATAAATTAGATATCACCATAGATCTTAGAGAAATTAAATATGTAGATATCATGAACTTTGTGCCAATAAAGTTAACAATTTAAAAAGAAATGCAAAAGTTTTTGAGAAAACATAACAGTAAATATGACACCAGAAATTAAAAATCTCTACAAATCTATATTTACTTAAAAACTTGTGGGAAAAAAATCCTAGAAAATAAAATTACTGATCCAGACAGGTTCACAGGTTCAATGATCAATTCTATCAAACTTTAAGGAATAAATAGTATAAATGTTACAAAAACCTTTCCAAGAAATAGAAAGTAAATCACTTTCCAAAAATCCTTTCATGTGTCATCATATCCCCAATAAATAAAACCTAGAAAAGATTATTTTAAAAAGAAATTACACACCAATGTCTCTAATAAAGATAACTATGAAATTCCTTAATAAAATACTGGCAAATTTACTTCAGAAATGCATAAAAATCATAAATAAAATATGAGAAAGTGGGATTTATCCAAGGACTAAAAGTTTAATTTTAATATTTAAAAATAAATCAAAGAACTTATCACATTAGAAGAATAAAGGATAAAACTGTATAGTCATTTTAGTTAGATGCATAAAAATATTTTATAAATCCCATATTTTAATAAAAATTCTTAGGAAAAATCTATATGGAAGGCATCCTCAATCTGATAAAGACATCTATCAAAAATCTATATATAATATTATAGTTAATGATGAAAAGTTAAAGATTTGTTCAGTAAGACCAAGAAAAAACAAGGATTTCACTATCACAAGTTTCAGTCAACACTGTACTGGAGATTCTAGATGTCACAATATGGCAAGAACTAGAAAACAATGCCTAATGTTGGAAAGATAGAAGTAAAAGTGTCATTGCTTGAATATATCAGAATTATTCACTAGAAAACTACTAAAGAATCCACAATAAATTATTGAAAAAATCTGTGGAAATACAAAGCTAATAAGCAAAAATCATTTACATTTCTATACGATAGCAATAGAATATTAGAACATGAGATTTTTAAAACAAAATAGTGAAACTAACCAGCATTTCTCTAAATTAGGAACTAGTTCCTCACACATCCAGATGTTAACACAAAGAAGAAAAATTAAAAGTCACTATCATGTAAGAAGACATTATTTCTGTCTGTTAAGTGATTAACACATTTTGACAATTAAGTTAAAATAGATATTTACAGAAAGTTAAATATGAAACCCCAACTTGCTTGATAAACCAAGAGAGTGGGATGGGGGAAAAGCATTCCAAACAAAGTTTAGAATGCTCTCCAAGATATATTTGGAGAGGAGCTCACCAATACAATGTTGTCACATACTTCTTTTTTCCTTCACAAGTTAGAGGCACTGTGTTTCTCAACTTGAGAAAAGCAAGACAGTGTGGAATGCCTGCTTTTCCCCCCTCACTATAGATACTTAGGACCTTAATTCAACTTAACTCAATACAATACAATAAGATAAAAATACTTCAATTGGTTAATCAGGTTTCTCAACATCAGCAGTTTTGGGGGGTACTTTGGCCCTAATTATTCCTTGTCATGGGGGCTATCCTGTGGAATATGGAATGGTTCGCAGCATCCCCAGCTCCTACTCTCTAAATAATAATAATTAGAAGGATACATCCAAAAAGATAATCTTAAAGAAAAAATTTAAAAGCTAGTATACATAATGTTGTCTGTAGATATGAGTAATTCATAATACTTTTAGGATGGGCTTTATATTTAGGAGATAAGAAAGGGAATAAGAAACATATGGAGTTAAAAGGAAGCTTCAGCTGTATTAGTAAAGCTATAAAAAAGAAAGAAAATAAGAGACCTAAAACTAGCAAAATACAAATGTATTTTGTGGGGGTGGTGGGGGCATTTGTTTTGGTTAAATTATACTCAAGTAATTCATAGTATTAGGTTCTATGTCATAGAGTCCAGGAAGGTTTGGAGGATATTTCTACTTGCCATCTTTGTTTACAGAATCAGGAAATGGAGCAGTCACAAAATAAAACGCATCCCTAGAAATTTTAAAAGTCCTACGTTTGACAGTGTTGCTGTTTCACTCCTTGTATCTACATGACTTAGTCTCTAAACAATAGCAATCATTCACAACATAATTACCAAGGAGGAAAGTTTACAAATGCATGCTTAAAACATAATCCACTTCAAAAATTGGGGACTAATTTTCCTTAATGTTGACACAGAACTATACGATAGTCAAGGTTCAAACAAATAATTACCTTCAATTTCTCAAAAAGTGCAGAAAACTCTTAGCAGATATTGTGATGAACCATTCTGGTTATTCTTACACAGTTTGGTGTTATAAAAACTGAAAAAAACTAGATGTCAAATCATGTCCCCTCAATCAAAAATAACTCCATATGGTAAAATACTGATAAAAGTAGTTCTATTGAGAGTTATTCCTGCTCCCAGAAATTAGCACAAGAAAGGGTTTATATTAGAATTGAGATAATGAAAGTCTAGATTTTTCCTCTTTTAATTTTACAGTTGAAAGGCCCTTTAGAGGTTGTTTAGGTCTAATTTTATAGATGTGGAAAATGAGATTCAGAAAGTTCAGGTGATTTCCTTCTTCAAGGTCATCCCGTGAGTTAGCAGCAGAGCTGAGTCTAGAACTCATATCTTTATCCTTCTATGTTCTTCCCACACTGCCAAAGTGAATCTCTGCAATATTATCTTTTTTTATTTTCTAGAAGAGAATATTTTATAACACAACATTATGGCTTAATCAGTAACTACATGCCTAATGTGCATTTCAGAATACATTAAGAATATTAATGTCGTTATTAGGAGAAAAAGCTATTATTGCAGCTTAAGCTTTCATTTTTCCCCCATTTAATGCATAATCCTACTTCATATGGGAGAAAAAAAATCAGGTTCAGTCAGCAACGTGTAATCAGTGCAAACTCCATGACACTATCAATATGACAGCCTCAAGGTCAAAAGACTGGATCATCTCTACATCAGTCAATTCTCCGCAACTCAAAGATGTCAATCATTGGGAAGGATCAGCTAACCTATCTCCCCACAAGCACTCTGACTGATTTAATGTTCACAATATTTGTTGGCAACAAAGGAAAACAAAGAGAGGAGATTCAATTTGTATCCTTCCATTCTAAGGCACTGGAGACACAGAGTAGAATAAATACACTGTTTATTCCCTCAACTGATGGCATTTCCCTGTTTGCTTTTATCTGGTGTTTAATTTAGCTCAACAAATCTAACTTTCTTCTTTATTTCTTCCTTCGAGGATCAGAATTCTAGAGTTTTTACAAAGAGCTACCTGGATGAGGCTTGCTAAGGAAAGGAAAGCTAGCACTGTTTTGACACACTGACATAAAAAGTTGCTTCAGCACACGGTGATTTGACTAAAGAGCTTGCTAAAATTCTCGCCTCAAGAGACATATGTATATTTCCATTGTTACTAAAAAAGATTGTGATTTGTTTTCATCTGTGTCTTGGCTTACAGGTACAGGGGCAAAAGCACTGAATCTGGAGCAAGACAAACTGGGTTTATATCCCAAATTAACATCATCTACCTCACTGTCCATACATTTGTCATTAGAATAAGGGTGGGGTGCCTGGGTGGCTCAGTCGGTTAAGTGTCCTACTCATGGTTTTGGCTCAGGTCATGATCTCAGGGTTGCAAGATCAAGCCCTGTGTCAGGCTCCATGACAAGCATGGAGATTCTCTCTCTTCTACCTCTGTCCCTCCCTCCCCTCTCTCTCTCTTAAAAAAAAGAGAGAGAGAGAGAATAAGGATAATAATATCAAATTACATCAGTTAGGATTATATTTAGCTTCTAGCGACAGAAATCCAAACAGTAACAAAGACCTAAGCAAGACCGAAGTTTATTCTCTTTCATATAAAACACTGAACAAGAAGATGGGAATGGCGTTAAGGGACCAGAATCCTTTGATCTTATTCTATCTTTCATGGCCTCTATCTCTGAGATCAAAGAGAAAGCAGCATTTTGATGTGAGACTAAGAAGAAAGGAAGGAATAAATATGGAGAGGTAAAGGGTAAACAGATGTTGACTCTAAAAAAAGCAGATATATGGCACAAAGGGCTTACGTCCCATTGGCCAGAAAAATATGGGACCATATCCAGTCACAAAAAAAGGCTGGAAAATATGGCATCCATTTTAGATGTACTTCCCTGAAGCCAAAAAGTAGGGATTCCCTTACACAGCAAAAGGGAAGAATATATTGAGAAACAACCAGCATCTCTATCATACTTATCATAGGAAAGACTGCTAGTTTTCCACAAATTTCTGGACTATATTTTGAAACACATTGCATTTAGATGCTACCACCATTGAAATTGGAGTAAAAGTGATGAGAGCTGCTTCTAGGCCTACATCTGTAATATTAGAGCATTCTTCTTCCATGTTCTTCTTGCAGCTTACTTTTTCTTTAAGCCAGCTAAAACCTGAATTTTATTTTATTTTGTTTTATTTTATTTTATTTTTTAAAGATTTTATTTATTTATGTGACAGACATAGAGACAGCCAGCGAGAGAGGGAACACAAGCAGGGGGAGCGGGAGAGGAAGAAGCAGGCTCATAGCGGAGGAGCCTGATGTGGGGCTCGATCCCATAACGCCGGATCACGCCCTGAGCCAAAGGCAGATGCTTAACGACTGTGCCACCCAGGCACCCCTTTTTTAAGTTTTGATAAAATACATACGACATAAAATTTACCATCTTAATCATTTTTAAGTATACAGTTCAGCACTACGTATTCACTAAGTATATACTAAGTGTATTCACAGTGTTGAGTACTCATTTGTGGTGCTATCTGTTGGGATAGAAGTGTCACTGCTGGTTCAACACATAACCAATTTTATAGTTCTACTTAGCGCTTACTCGTATTAAAGAGGAAAAGTTACTGTCCATAAATAATGAACCCACAAAGATCATCTATCTCTTCCCATAGAATGCTATATTCATCTAAATTGAAGAGTTTGGGTTGGTAGTTCCGCTCACTCTCCCTTTAACTTAAAAAGCTACTGAGCAAATGTTCAAGTCCCACCAACTAAATCCTAAAAACAAACTTATTTTTCCCTTACTCTCATGGGATGAGACAAAGAATTTGATACTGAAAGATTCCATGAGACTGTGGCAAGAGGGTTGAGAAGAAGAAATGAAATGGGAAAGCTTCATCTCAAAGGTGGAATGTTGTCACAAGTTAGAAAAACCCTAGCCATGTGTACACTAAGCCAAACAAGAATTTAGTTGCCTTCAATTATTTTTCCAAGTTTCTAAATTTGGGTTTGCATTCTGGCATGTCTTCTTGTTACAATTCTCTAGTCAGGAATATTATTTTCTTACTTTTTAATTCCTGTCCATAGGTTTTTAAGTCCTTCACTGCCTAAAGGTATCCATTCCTAAAAATCCCAGTAAGGCAACTGTCTATGTAATGTGCAATAATTTGGTATTTATTAATCATAGTTGCTTATTCATCCCAGACTACCAATGGAAGACCTTCTCCCTAGGGCTACTTTGCAAAGGCATCAGTGTGGTTAAATAAGGAGAAAAAAAAAAAATACAAAGAACTTTGATGACCTAATGTGCTTATAGAACCAACCCAGATGTGAGGGAGGCAATTAAATAGAAAATCATTTTATTGTTCTTATTTGAAGGTCAATCAATCTACTCCTACTTTGTGTTTTAGCTCTAGCTTAATGGTAAATATCACTTCTCTTGTCTTTTCTAGCTTTCCTAACTATTTGTCATGACATAGTTAATAGAAATACTTTGTGCCATATTTCCACATCAAATATACTATTTTAAATATTTTAATATTAATTTAGCTGATTCACACTTTAGAAACTTATAAACTTTTTCAGCCCATAATGTTGGAAGCTGTACAATTTATATAGTTGTGGAAGCATTCCAATTTTGACACAAAACAGAAGCAGATGTATCGGCAATGAGATCCACATGAAGGAAACACAGCTCAACTTTTAAATATAGAAAACTAGACAAAATCTTTTTAAATAAATAACTAACATTGTCTAGATTATTTATGCACTTTTCTTCAGATGACTTTAAAAGTATCCAAAATATCTGAGTGACATTACCCATAGAACAAGAACATTCGTCTACTAGAAACTGGGTGAGATAATGCCTAAAATTATGCATGAAGACACTGTCACTGGAACTGTGGTGTGTTAAAAAATATAAATTTCTCTTCTCTTTGAAACTTCATAAATTAATAAACACCAATATAAGAACAAGATCTACACAGTATTCCATAGTTTTTCAAAAGCATACATATCTTACTTCACATTTCTTACTCTATCATTCCCTGTGAGGTAGGGAAGTTTTACATACATATATATGTGATTCTCTCTCACTTGGATCATTACAACAGCCTGCCAAATACACCTGTGCGTGAGATGAGGCAGGAAATCTGGACTTTTGACATTCAGCATAAAATCTGGAACATAAAAGAGGTAACACTTCCATGAAAATAAAGGAACTAGGCATGTGTCTACCCATCCAAGTACATACATGGTGAAAGATGATCAGTTATCAAGAGAAAAGGAAAGGAAACATGTACTCCACAGGAAAATGAAACCAAAATCTACCAGACAGCATTATGTAATTTCTAGGATCACTTACTTATCTTTGATCAAACCAGCTCTGATGACTAACTCAGACTCTTTTCAGGGTCCAGAATCCAGGCTAACAAGATTCCTAAGAGTCAAAATGACCAAGGCATTTGTACTCCTGGTGGCTCTTAAGTACCCAGACAGGACCTAACTAAGACTCCCCACCTGACCACACAATACCTCTTAACTGGCTGCATGCTGTATACTTTCTGCCTCTGTCCTGGGTCTTCCTCAAACATGAGGAATTTTTCTGGACACCCATGCAAATGAAACCTTGAAGTGCAGGGAAGTGCCCAGGTATGGCCTGAACTCTTTACCAAGGGGAGGGAGAATCCAGTGGATCCCAAATTTTTTTCTCATTTCTAACTCTCTCCCTCCTAGCCTTGCCTAAGACACAGCAATGCTACTGATAGGCAATTCGCAGGGCTGTTCAGATACAAGATCCCAAGGATGAAGCTATTAAGTCACACTTAGCAGCAGCCAGACAGATAACACATGTGCCCATCAACTCTCTGTTCTTTCTATTTATGCTCCCCTTGTCCCACACTCCTACTACTTTCTGCGCTTTAGTCCCCTTAAAATAATACCAGGTAAGCCCTCTTCTGCAATGTTGGTTTTTCTAGATCGCAGGCAAAAACACAAAACCAAATGCCACACATGGATGTGACCAGCAAATTTACACTAGGAAGTGAGAGAGAATATTGCTGAGAAACTGACAAAATCTGGTATCAAACCATCAAAACTTCTATTGATCTGAATGAAATAAGAAGCTGATCCCATAGGAACTACTTTCATAGATGAAGGCTCATGGGACTCTCACAAAGGATAACATTCTTGCCAGTTATGAGTGCAAACTAAAATAATTGCAAACCATGAATAAATGAATTCTCATGAGTGATAGTAAACAATGCAAACATTCAAGAAAAGAACCTAAAATAATAAGGCACTTGAACAAATCTATTTAAAAATCTGTTTAAAATAATTAAAAACATAAAGAGTAGGAAACAAAATCAAATAACCAAATAATATTAACCAGAATAGGCACATATTTACAGAGGCATCAAATAAAATTTTCATGCATGTAAAATAGAGTGACTTGGAATAAAAACTCAGTTTATAGGTTAAAGAGCAAATTCCACAAAGCCAAAGAAAGAATTATTAAACGGAATTTGGTGTCTAAGGAAATCACCCAAAATGGAGCACAGAGAAATAAAAACATGGATATAATTTTTAAAAATAATTATTTTCCACGAGTAACAGAATTTAAAGGGCTGATACAGTCTATTAGGAACATCAGAAGGAGGGGGAAAAAAAAGAAATAGGAGGATATACAATGTTTAATGTGCCAATGGCTATATAATTTTCCAGAATTGAATCACCAACCACAAAGTTGTTTTGCTTACTTATTCATGGCTCAAAAATAATGTCACTTGAAAAACTAGTTTTTAAAATGTTTAGCACAGTCTTTTTGGCACTCCTATTTGAAACTGCTACATTTGTTATTTCTCTATGGTATTTTGTTGTTGTTGTTGTTGTTGTTCACAAGGCATGACTTTTGATTAATAGCCAGATATTCCTAATACCAGATTTTTATTTCCAGCTGCCTAGGAAAGAACACTCCTTAATAGACTTGGAATCACACAGACCTCTTGATGCCAGATTGGACCTAACAAAAGTATATTTTAGAAAGGTATATTGCCTCCTTAAAGAGAGGGTGAATTGCTTCCCACAGAGACACCTCTATATAGTACACTGCAAAATGAGAAGAATCAAGTATTTATTCATATTTCCACTGAAATCAGAATAAAAACTAAAGTATTAAAATACTTTGACAGAGCTGAATATATTAAAGCATTTCATTGTTATATATGTCACCTAGGTGTCATTTTGTTTTCTTTGTATTTATCCTGCTTAGGATTTTTCTGACACTTTTGGCTCTGAAGTTTGATATTTTCAACAACTTTGGGAACACTTGGGGACGTTACTTCTTCGTTTTTCCTGTCCCCTCTCTCTCTTCTCTCGTACTAATATTCCCATTACACGTATACCATAGAGTAATATTGTTCAACACATCATTGTTCGTTTATTTTTGCAAAAGTTCAGCTCTCTATTTTACAGATTGGGTAATTCCTATTTATGCGCCTTTAATTCAGTACTAAGCAGTTCTTTTTTATATAGTTTCCATTTCTTTGCTAATATTTCTTATCTATTCACTTATTGCATCTGTTCCTGCAAGCCCCTGAATGTATATGCAATATCTGTTTTAAAGTACATGTATGAAAAGAAAGGAAGGGAGGAAGGGAGGGAGGGAGGAAGGACATGCCTGATAATTTCAAATACCTGGGTCATCTCACAGCCTATTTATATGGAACACATTTTATGATAATGGATGAAACTTACTTCTTTACATGTCTAGAAAAACAACATAAACATTTTTTTATGCTGAACATCATGGATGATATACCATAGGGAGTCCAGATTGTATTGATCTCTTTTAGGGTATGTTGACTTTTGATGTGCCTGTCAGAACAAAATTACTGGCAGATGCACTTGGCTTTATGCATTCTCATGGCTGCTCTACTTCATTTCTGTTTTTGGACTTTATTTAACAGTTTGGTCTTTACTGATAAGGTGTATCCTTTCTGGGGTCTTAACTGAATGAGGTGCTCAGTCAGCAAGGCCTCCCCACATTGGCCCCCCTAGCACTTCCCCACTTCGGATACCACCTGTCAACCCTCAGGTCCATGGCAGCCCCTCTCTGCTGGGTTTCATGGAGCTGTGTCTTGTGTCTGTTAGCTCACACTTGCACAGTGATCCCCAGGGAACCCATCAGGCTTCTGGGGCCTGCCTCCCTGCACAGGTTCTATCCTTAGACTTCCCTGCTTTCCAAATTCCATCTGCTTCTGTAGCCTAGGTCTTCATCAAGACCTCCTTGTTCTTCTGGGATTTAGCCCACTACACAGGATTCCAGAGAAGTGCCCTCAGTCATCAAGGTCAGGACACAGGTAGGGACTTCTCCCAAGGATCACCGTACTGCATCGCCTATTGTCTAAGGCCTGAAGAGAGTTGTGTCATAAACTTTGTGCAGCTGTATAGTTCTTTATGGCAGAAGGGTAAATTTGGAACCAGTTACCCAACCATGGCCAGATGTGGAGTTGCAAAAGCATTGTGGTGAAGAATAAAAGCACCAACAGAAAAAAAAAAAAAGAGAGAGAGAGAGAGAGAGAGAGAGAAACAAACTAAACACTCATTAACATTGGTTAAATAATTGGTTAAATAAATTATGCTGCATATTTACCTTTAAACTCCACCTTGCCTTTGAAAAGAATGACATGGAGCGATATCTAAGACACATTTTTAAAATAAAAAAAATTTTAAAAAAGCAGTATTCACAAAGCCACAAAACTGTGTGTGTGTGTGTGTGTGTGTACACATATATGCAAAATATGCAATGAAAACTACAAGGATAAACTCAAAACTGCTACTATATGGTTACTTCATAGAGTATAACTAAAAACAGTAGTGTATGTATACTTTGTGTATTACATGTCTCTGTGGTATTTGTATCATTCACGATGGGAAGATGCAGTAATACTTTTAAAGAAAAAATAATGAAGAAGACTTCATATTGGTAAATAAATTGGGAATCACTATGTACACTTTTAACTCTTTGGTGAAATGCCTGCTGGAGCTTCAGAGTTAAAAACCATCTGAAGTACTAAAAGTAGAAACCGGACACATTTATAAAAATATGATTACTTTTCTGGCACTGCCTCCCTACCTTTTAGTCCTGACACCCAATCTGTACAGCAGTACCTCCCGCCCCTTCTGTGTTGTTAAGTGCTGCAGATCTGAAAAGCTTTTTCCCTACTATTACTGGAAACTGACATGAAGGGTCCACCCTCTCCTGCAAATCTGACATGCCAATTTTGAGGGAGGATTTGAGTAGTAAACATTTGACACAATTTATTTCTTTTCCAATTGTGAGACTCAGAGTGTCCCCCAGGCCCCCCGTTTGAATAGCTGAAAACCACTTTTATGTCTTTCAAAATCCTGACAGGCATGTGGATTCGGAACATGCCAGCAATATGTCAAACAGCATCAGTTCCTCTGCCTCCAAGAGTGATTGAGACTATCTTTTAGGATCAGTTCCCAAAGAGCGATTCGCTCCAAATCAGCTAGTTCAAACAAGAATTCTTTTCCTGAGAGTTCAAAAATTCATGGTAATTGGAACTGGAAATTACTTAGGTCAGCCAATCATGTCTCCCCCTTCTACCTTTGTCCTCATGGCCACTACTCTCCATAAAATCAGTCACACTCAGAACTAACAGGGTCCCTAATTAAACTACTGGGAACATAACACAGTCACTGGTAAATATTCCTATCAAAAATGTATTCTATATATTCCAATTTCACTTACTTCATAAACATGTTATCATGTTGATAATTCAGAATAAATCTCACTGTCAGAATTTCTGGAAGCTGGAGAGAGACAACTTTAATTCAAGCCCTGGCTCTGCCAATCATCAGCTGTGCAACTTTAGTGAAGTTATTTAACTTCTTTATACGCTTCATTCTTTCTCATCAGTAAAACAGGGATCATAACGGTATCTATATTACAGGATTGTTTGAGAATTAAGTAACTTTCATTTAAAAGTACATAGGTCATAATAAATACTTACTAATATGTGTTAATTATCATTACCACCATCTTTAAAATCTTCATCATTATCCTCTCCTAAATGATTAAATTATTTTACTCTTATAAACTAGTAATGGTTTTCCAAAAATTGATTTATTTTGTCTTTAAAAATTTTACCTTCTTTAAGCTTTGCTAACCCAACAGTAATTGCTTATTGTTGACACATGAATAATGGCTGTAGTGTCAAAAGAATGAGCCCAAACTCAAAGCAAGCACTCAGTGAATTTCATTTGAGCTCAACCCCACTCACATTAGATTGTCACACAACAGTTTACCAATACTTTAGAAGCCATGGGGGGTGATCATCAAGTACTTATTCAATGGATGATGATTTTATGAGAAAATACATATATCATCATTTCCAATTGATATTAATGAAGCACCAGAGGTCATTGAACAGATTAAGAACTTTATGTCTGACTCTGGATAGACAGATAGATATGGATATAGATAGAGATGCATGTATGGATATATAAAATTATTCTCAGCTACAAATGGGTCACTAGTCAGGGCCTTAAATTTTTATATCCTGATTTTAGAAAGTAACCTTCCCTAGGACAAGTGTCACCAGCTAGACTCCAAAATTTGACTTTTACTGCCCACCTGCTTCTACTCACTGACCTTTATCCCACATTTTCCTTAAGCTCTTCTTTCCAGCTTATCTCTTAACTCCAGCAAATGGAAATTGAAACCTCAAGCATTGTAATTTTCCTGACAAAACCTCAAGCCAGCCCAGACCACCCAGACCAGTGTGAGTGTAAGCCCCGATTCATGCCTGCGCAGACGGACTACGGATGAATTCTAGAATGACCGACAATTACCTTTATCTCATTTATATTACTAAAATCTCCACCCAAAGAGAAGCACAAGCCTCATTTACATAACATACAATGTCTGCGCAAGCATGTTTCCTTAAGGCACAAGTGCGGCCTTATGCCTTTCTCTACACATGATGATAAGGGTTCCCTTTCTCAATATTCATCCTAACCCTAAATAAAGGAACCCATTTACCCCTGCTCAGGGAGTCATGGCGTTAGAAGCCATTCCCCATCATCCTCTCCTTTGCTGCAAATAAACTTTTCCTTCTGTGAAAACTCAACCTGGTGCAGTTTCTGACTCACCAAAGAGCAAACTCACATTGATTCAGTTACACAAGGAACTCCAATCTCTAGTGCCAAGAAAACTGAAATTCAGATGTCTACAACTGTCCCACTATATCCATACTACCAATACTTTTAAAGTGGTGGGACTATCCAATCCCACATAAATCTTTTCCTCTCCCACCTTTTGTGATTGTTTCCCATTTGTTCATTTTAAATTGACTCCATTAATTCACAATGAGGAAGAACATTGGAGGCACGAGGCAACGTGAGTTATGTGGCCTACATAATCCCTTTCCAAGGGTAATACATAGAGACCTCAACTAAAATACAATATTGCCATGGAAAACCCTAGAGACACACATTGCCCAGGCTGAGGCAAGACTATGGCTGAAATGTTTAAGGACATCAAAAACCAAGCATAACTCAAGAGGAAAGAATGGAAAGAATGACCTAAGATAGGGTCAACAAAGCAGCCAGAGAGGCAGGGTTAAATAGGGCTTTGGAGGTTCTCTCAGAGATTTGAATTTTACTCTGAATGAGGCAGGATGCCCCTGACAGGGGCCCAGTACAGTAACACATAGTCTTTTTTTGTGCTTTAAGATCTCTCTCCTGTTGTGTGTAGAACAGACAGAAGTGATCTCAGAATAGAACAAAAAGATGAGAAGGCTGTGGAAGCGTCCACTCTTTTGTTTTCTGTTTCCTTGTTTCATGGTTATTACCACCCATAGCACTTCCTGTTCTATATAAAAATATTTCTATAGCGTTGAGGTCAGGAACAATATCAGATTGATTTTTTTAACCTACTGCAATGCTTATCATATTCTCTCATTTTTCAAAGTATTTCTTGGAAGTACTTCCATAATAGTTAAGAAAACAATTGAATTTCGTCGGTTTTTAATGCATTTTAATAAGGCAGTTTTAATTATTGTTTTATTCTTAATTATTACAATTTTTCTATCATTTTGAATAGAAAGTCTTCCAAATTAGAGATATGGCATAATCGAAAGGCTTGGCAGAGCAACCAAACTATCACCAATGCATTATAGTAGCGTGAAGAGGAATATTTATTAAATGGCCACTTGAACACATGGTTCTATAGGAAAATACTCCTTCATTATTCATGTTGGCAATCTTTCATTAGCACTATATTTATACCAGACTAACAGAATTTTGTAATGCTTCCAAAGAATTATATTTGCATGTTTGACATGCATATGCTTTGAAAAAATCTGCACAGCATTTAAATCATTACATAATCTTACTCAATAGCTATGAGCAACAAGAAACACAAGCAACCCCTCAACTTTCTTTCTCTGATCAAAAATGTACTTCATTCCTTTGTAAATAGGAAAATGCCTAGACTCATCTATCATTTCTGAATTGGTATGCATAACTTTGACTGATCTTATCTTCTGCTTGTAAATCTTTATGCAATGAGAAAGGGACACAACATAAGCCTGATGATTGTAAATGGCATTAACTAACTAGAAGCTACAGACCTCACAGTGTCATGGCAGGGTGGCACACAGAATATTAGATAAAGTCTAAAGAGCTCCTCAGCTTCCCAGGGAAAATAATACAATTTGGATTGTTAAAATTATGTGACTCTCTGCTTCTGTTCCTTTTGATTAAGTCTTAACACAACACACACATAATTATGTTCCTCTAAAATCTAGAAATAAAAAAAGAGATGAAAAATAATTAACCAAGTGCATTTTATAATGAACAATTCAGTGTGTTTCTCAAATCCTAGAACTTACGTATTCTTTATCTTTCACAGCATTATAAAAGCATCTATTCATTATCTAGTGTTTGATCATTTTTTCCCTCTTTGATGCAAAGTCCAAAAAAACAAATGAAAAAGCTAGAAAATTAATGGTGGCCTTATAATGAAATTCTAAGAAGTAGAGAGTTTTTCCTGTTTTGTGGTTTTTTTTTTGAAACGGCTAAATCCAAATAAGTTTATTTAGTGCCAATAATCTCTCTCTCTTATATTTCTACTCTCACCTTGACCCAATTACACAAACAGGAAAACCAATGGATTTGATATTCCTGACCACAGTATTTTTTAAATTAAACCCTAATTGCCATAAGATAGCAATCTTCATTTAAATATTATTGGTGCATATTAACTCTCCTCTCTAAACACAATATTTGGGAATCACATTAACTGTCCCAGTTACTATTACTGTGTAATAAAACCACCTCAAAATTATGATTAAAAAAATTAGGCTCATGGATTCTGTGTGTCTGTAATGTACAGGGAGTATAGCAAGAACGATTTGCCTCTATCCCTTATCTGAAGCCGCAGCTGAAAAGGTGCAAAGGCTGAGGTGACTTGAACAGAGGGGCGAGGATTGTGTAAATGTGTCTGATGGTCAATGCTACCTACTGGCTGGACCCAGAGCTGGAGCAGTTGAGCAGAATACTTCACATGGCTTTTTTAGGAGGCCTGCATTTCCTCACAGCATGGTATCCTCAAAGTAGTCTTTACATCATTTCTCAGGGCTCCAAAGTTAAATTTTCCAGCCAACAAACCAGAATTCATGTTGCTTTTTATGACTGCGTCTTGAGAATCATGTTGCATTACTTCTGCCAAATTCAACGGTTTATAAAATAACTTCAGGGGCACCTGGGTGGCTCAGTCATTAAGCATCTGCCTTTGACTCAGGACGTGATCCCGGCGTTCTGGGATCGAGCCCCACATCAGGCTCCTCCGCTATGAGCCTGCTTCTTCCTCTCCCACTCCCCCTGCTTGTGTTCCCTCTCTCGCTGACTGTCTCTCTCTGTCAAATAAATAAAATCTTTAAAAATAAATAAATAAATAAATAACTTCAAGTCAGCTCAGATTCAAGAAATGGGTAACATGTGGATGGTAGAGTGGTAAGGTTCAAAAAGCATAAGGGATGGGAGATACTATACAGCCACATTTGGAAAATATAAAGTACTTCATTGACTTTTACATTACTATGTTAACCAGAATGTACTTAGATGAGAGTCTTACACAAGCAACAGTAGTAACCAGAACAGACAACCTGCTAAGCTTAAGTGGGAGCTTTCCTACTTCATCTATGGCTGAGTCCTCAAATACAGGAATGAAGAATACTTCTTACTCATATATTCCTTTTTTTTTTTTAAGATTTTATTTATTTATTTCAGAGAGAGAGATAGCAAGCATGAGCAGGGCGAGACACAGAGGGAGAAGAAAACTCCCTGCTGAGTAGGGAGCCTGACGCAGGACTAGATCCCAGGACCCTGGGATCATGACCTGAGCCAAAGGCAGATGCTTAACCCACTGAGCCACTCAGGTGCCCTTTTACGCGTATATTCTAAAGAGATTTTGGAGACTACCTACAGAAGACTTGGTAAGTAGTAAACACAAACTAGTTTTACCATTTTTAGCTCATAACCTACTCTCAAAATACAAAATGATGAAATAGTGCTCAAAGCCAAATAGTAGTTAAAATAATTTTGGGGAACCCATTGAACTGAATGGGCGTCTTATGGGAAAAGGAATTCAGGGAGAAGACTTACATGTTCTTGAAATACAAAATGAGGCCTCTGCATATTGAAAGTTTCTCAGGCTAACAGAGCAGGACATAACTAATGATAACTCCAACCTCCTGACTCCTGCTTGGCCTAAGCCAACTACTCTCTCACCTCCTTATGGTCTCCATCTGCTTCACTCTAACCCCTCCATCATAGCACACAGAGTAGCTGCAAACATCTAATCAGCTCATTCTTCTGCTTAAAATCCTTCAGTGGCTTCCCAGTTGTCAGGGTATCTCTATGGGGGCCCTGCCCTCCTTTCATGCTTTCACCTCCTTGTGATGATACAGCACCACGTCTAGTGCTTCCACTGCTAATACCCCACCTGTCAGCTGTTCGGAACTTTCATCCCTCTCTGGAACTTCACAGCTTTGCTTAGACCTCACAATCTTGGATGTGTCTTCCCATCTACCAGATATCCCTCCAACTTCATCCCCTGCACAGAATGGTTAGTGTACCCCCATGCTGCTACGAGTTCCCTCTGCACCTTCTATGTCTCTTCTCCTAACACTCATTAGACCTTATGAAAATTACTTGTTTCTTGTCTATTTCTAGCTCCACAAAGTAAATGCCGTGAAAACAGTGACTGAGTCTATCTTGACTGCCACAAAGCATCCAGAACAGCATCCAGCTCAAAATAAGAGCTCATTAAGTATTCGCTGAAAGAACAAATTTTAAAAAATAATTTTCAACTTGCTTTTCAATTTCTTGACAGTGCCTTGCCAGAATTTCCAACATATATTTTATGTCATTATATGTTTTTAGGGTTTTTTTTTCTCTTTAAAAGTTTTATATAAATGGAAAAATAACAATAAAGAAGTAGAGCAAATCTTGATGTGCTGAGAGTAATTCCACATATTTTCATCAGTACCAAGACAACTGTTATCACTTGCCCAGGTGTACAATTTTCTTATTCACTCTTTCCTATAGTAATATCCACCTTTTGCTTTAGAAATGCTTCTCCTCCATTGTTACCTTTTCTTCTTTAGAGCTATTAAGTTTTTGATCTCAAATTTTTTATACAATCATGTATAATCATATACTTAGGGTATGGCTTCTCTCTTTGTCTCTCACACGCACACATTTTCTCTTTTTACTTGCAATAATTAGAACTCTGAGAGTGAGACTATATTTTATAGCAGGATTGCAAATGAAACAGGATGAGCTGATGCCAAAACATAAAGAGAATTTTACAATGTTTCTTGAGGGCAATGAAAGCCCCATCTTGAAAATTTCTTAGGGCAAAAGGGCAGGTGACAAGCTATATATAAAAGGAGTTAAATATCAAAATATATAATTTAAAATGCATTTGTGGATGGGAACTACTTCCTGGAGTTTAGCAGAAAGTAGTGTTTCATCTGGTCTAGTTCACAGCATAATCCTTCGAAATCTATGAATACACCAAAGGCACAGTCATTACCTTAATGGAGGGGAAGCTCAGGAAAAACATGCACACCTGTACACTTCAGCAAGAACCTTGATTATGGAAGGTGGAAAACAAGTGGGTCCTACTTTCATCTGAGCAAAACCATCTGTAATTTATAGGAAGTGGCTACCTCCACGTTCAGAATGTGTAAGGAAGAAATGTGACTATCAAATTTTTGCAAGACAGAGGTTTAATAATAAGAGCATGTGATATGGATTCAGAAAATAGAATCCCTCAGTCAAGAGCCCTGCGTCGGGCTCCCTGCTCAGTGGGGAGTCTGCTTCTCCCTCTCCCTCTGCCTCTCCTCTCTGCTCATGCTCGCTCTCTCTCTCTCTCTCTCAAAAATAAATAATATCTTATAAAAAAAAAGTTCTCCCACATCCAGAAGAAGAAAAGGGCGGGGAAGCTATAATGAAAACATTACAATACTACCATTTGAAGTAACTAAACATTCTCCATTTATTAAATAGATCTCCAATTTGGGGTCCCTGGGTGGCTTAGTCGATTAACCACCTGTCTTTGGCTCAGGTCATACTCCCAGAGTCCTGGGATCAAGCCATGCAATGGGCTCCCTGGTCAGCGGGGAGTCTGCTTGTCCCTCCCCCTCTGCCCCTCCTGCCTGCTCATACTCTCCCTTGCTCTCTCTCAAATAAATAAATAGATTTCCAATTCTTTTTTTTTTTTAAGATTTTATTTCAGGGAGCTCAGCAGGGAGCCCCACGCGGGACTCGATCCCAGAACCCCAAGACCATGACCTGAGCCAAAGGCAGACGCCTAACCAACTGAGCCAGCCAGGTACCCCTAGACTTCCAATTCTTAAAAACACTTTTGTATTGTTGAGTGATTAGCTCCTTTGTGGGGCTACTTATAAATAAACAAGGTTCCATGTTAAGCTACTTGTTTATGAAGTATGCATTAACAATTATGAATTATTAGCAGTAGTAGAGACTACAGTTAATGGAGACTTGGTAAAACAGAATGAAGAAATACTTATATAAAAAATTAATTATTTGGCACACGTTAAAGGATTAATACTGTAGATACAAAAGCACTTCTAATGCAACTTCTCTTTGATTCTAATAATGCATAAGCTATAGAGCACAGAAATGCTTTTGGATTTGTTTAATATATATAAAAAGAGAAAAATGGCTTCTGTTTTTAAATTTGTGGTTATTTTTGAGAGACCTTTCCTGAATTAAAAAAAAATTTATTCATGTGCACATGGAGATAAAAGATGCTGATCCAAGTGGCAAAGTAAACGATCTGTGATCTGTGTTTTTATAATACAGTGCTGGGGTAATCCTTAGGATTAATAACCACTGTTCTCACCTTTTATGCCAATCACTCCCATAGTGGTACTATCATCTCTGTGTAAGTGATATTCACATCCACATTTCTAGCTTTGATCTCTCATAAGAGATTCAGATCAGCAATTCCAAATCCACGCTGGATTTTTCCACATGGGTAGCCTGCCGAACCCAAGTTCATGTTCAACAACAAATCCATAGAAAGGCAATGAGAGACACACAAAAGAGCAGCAGTCTGTGGTCAATGGATATTTCAGTGCTGTTTTGGCCTTCATTTCACATCAGTTTGTTTCATTTATGTTTCCAGCTCCCTTCTAAGAACTGGTTTTCATCCTGTGTCTTTGGTCATAGCCCACATGCATTTTTTTATCTAAGATGACTTTAGTCTTTTCATTCTAATTCATGTATATTCATAGAGCTGGATTATTTTCTTTCCCTACGTTTTCTAGGAAGGCTTTAAGTATTGATACTGGATGCTGGAAATTATGTTTAGGAAACTGATCAACATTATTATTGGCAAAATGTCAGAGTTTCCCAACAGTGAAGAGGGCTTTTAAATACTGATCAGTTTACTTGTCCAGGGCCAATGAGATTAGCAACTGTGACTCCTGAGAAATTCTACTTCCAAGCTGTGAATAAAAATTTTAATTGCAGGTTCACACTTTCTCTTAATAACATTCATGCTATTATGATATATGTGTAGTTGTAAGAAAACAAAGCTTTCATGGGGAAGATCTATGTAAATATGTTACAATGCAGAAAAGATCTTAACCAATAAAAATCTTTGTAAAAATTGATCTTGTGAGCTTCCCTCAAAATGTTACCTTGCCTACACCCTTGATGCTAAAACATGAATTCAGTAAATTATCCCATGATACTGCAAGCCAGCTACTACGATTTCCACCCCCAAGTAAGCGAGGGGGAGGAGAGGATGAAGAAGGTAGCATCATTCTTCAAGACCCATTTCAAACACATCTTCCCCATGATATCTCACATCATTCCATAAGCCAGATATGATAATTGTCCCCTTGAACCACACCACACTGAACTTACGTGTCTTTTGGCACTTATTTTAAGGCACTCCATGTTATCATTATGCAATATTTTATTCTGTTGTCTTTGAGGCACTATTTCCTTCAATATTTCAAGATCTGGTTCATGTAATAGGTACTCAAATATCCAATTCACATCATAGATACTCAAAAACACAAGCCATACAATAGGTATTTAAATACACAGGTTAGTTGGACCAGTTTCACCAGCACTCAGTCTGTGTCATTTCCAATCTCTTCAATTTGGAAGCATGTGGGCCTCCGTCAGTTCCAGCAGCAGAATCAGTCTCATTAGCGAAACAAACAAGTGGTCAAAGCACTGTGAGACAGAAGAAGATAAGAGGGCAGTTGTGCAGAAAAGTCCACAGGCCACAGAACAAGCGGACGCTCCATCCTGCTGTCTCTTTTATCATTGCCTCTGCTACTGTCACAGCTGGACCAGAAACCCTCTATGCCCATCAGTTTCTGACCGCAGGCTGATACTGCCATTTCGAGTATGGCCCTGAGTTCTCAGAGATGTTGTCCACTTTGCAGCAAGATCAGTCCTCATGGGAATCTTTGTCAGTCCAGGTCCAGAAGTAAGGAGGAAGGACAAGTCTGAGTGACTGGGAAACAGGGAAAATTAGTTGCTCATTCCACCAAATTGTTCTTTCTCATCCTCATCCCTCCTGCACACCCCACACTTTCTAAACGGTTTCCTGCTGTGAGGATGGCAGTCTGCACAGCAGTAGTTCTCTCCTTTATTTGAACTTTGGTTGTGTGGTGTATTCTTCTGTCATAGAGTACTTAGAGAAGCATTTTAGAACAGATTGAGAAATTCTGATAGTAGACTCTGATCTTCAGAATGAAATTAATAATAATAATGGGGTATAATTATATGATCTAAGCATCTAATGCATATTGATTCATTGAGTCCTTACAATATCTCCATGTGCTAGCTACTAATAAACCCCCCTTCTATGGATGAGAAACTCAAAGCACAGGTTAGCTAAGGAACTTGCTCAATGTCACAAAACCACCAAGTGGAAGAACTGACACAAATGGAAGAACTTGGCTCTCAAGTCTGTACTTTCTGCCAGTCACTTATAATTTCTTCTTAAAAAGTCTTCCCAATGAATCTCCTTTATTTGTTGTTTCTGGGACATGTAAAAGGCGTAGGGCTTGGAGACAAAGGACAAAGGCTAGGTCTTTCCTTCACACCTCGAACGCGCTGAATGGCTTTGAACAAGATATGTAATCCCTTCAATCTCATTGTCCATGCAAAATGGACAGAATCACAGCTTTCTTCTCTTTCTTAATTACTGTGACAATTAAATTGGAAACTTAGAATGAAGACCCCAAGTCCAAGACTGGACAAAAATATTCAATAAAAGCGATCTTTCTTCCTCTCTTCATTTGAAAAATCCTCACAATAAAGAAAAGGAAAGTAGATCCACTTTTAGAAATACAGGTTTTCACCTTTATATTGTAATAATCTCATAGCTTTATAAAACATAAAGCCAAATGTCCTATGAGAATAAGTTAAGGCCTGACGATCAGATAGTCGGGATACTACTACCTGCATTTCAGTCTTAAGATACCATTGATCGTAGGAAGCACCATTATTTGATGTGTTTAATTGGAAAAACTGCTAATTAATCTATGATGAAGCTCCATTATCACAAACTGTTTTTATTTATATGTATTTAAATCTCCTTTTAATACATCCCATTGGCCATCAACCAGTCAGAGAACCTCAGGTGATAGCAAATGAGGACGGGAAATGCAGGAGAACATGGAGCCCTGTAGTCAGCACGATTAGCTGTCACCATGGCCATCACTTCAATCCATCATCTTCATGAAAAAGTAACCTGCTCAAAGTCCCTCAGCTAAGTAGTGGCAAGGATGTGGCTAGATCGAAAGATCCATGACTTCAAGTGCATACAAGCTACCTTGAGTAGCCTCTACTGATCCCAAATATAAAGGCCAAAAGCTAAACTTCTAGGGGCACTTTTTATGGACTGGGGGGAAAAATCTGACAATATAATAAGTCTGTGATCTGGGAATCATTTATTTTTTACTTATCTTACATCCCAATCCATTAGCAAGCTGTATCCCCTTTTCAGAGAAGTGTTCAGACATAAAATTATTCAATTGTAACAATATCCCACCCCCAGCCTGGGCATCCTCCATTCTTTTTACTTTCTCCCTAGGACATATTATCATCTAGTATGCTATATGACTGGGTTATTTGCTTGGTTTGTGTGCTCCATCTTCAACTCACAGGACCCTCCACAACCCTAAGAGAATATAAGCTCCATGAACACTTTTGTTGCGATTGCGTTTTACCGATTCGTTCAGTTCCCTATATTCAAGCTGTGAAACACTGCCTGGCATAGAGGAGAAAATCAAATAAATATTGGTTGAATTAACAAATATTACTATCATGTTATTTAATTATTGGACAAGCAACAGAATCATCTCAATTTCAAACCTGGATAAAGCATTGCTTAGGATTAAAAAGATAATAAAATAATGTGCACCAAGAACTTCCATCTTACACATTCATAAAATTCTGTCTTTTCTTCTTCTTTCATGACAAAAGAGTATATTGTTCTTGAAACAGGGTAAGAACCTATCTCAGATTGAGCCCCTTGGTCTTTTATTTCATACTGAAACAACCCCACCTTGTGGAATGAGGGTAAATTTGCTGAAGCCTCGAACACCCTGACAGCATCTGTGTAACTGCAGATGTAGATGGCACAGTGTATCGCTGACACTTCAAGGCCTCTGCTGATTTCTAAATGTGCCGTAATTGCAGGCAGTGGAGACACTGGAGACACAGGCTATTTACTGTCCCAACCGAGCCATTCCCTAGGGTAATGTTTGAGCAACAGATTTAAGTGATTTTCTCTTTCTGATCTTTTTTTAAATATTCCTTTGCCTCATAGTTGTGCCAGAATACTGATAATTGTTCTACTTTGTTTTCCTAGAGGAATACCACAATTTTCTCATAAAACTTTTAAGGTGGTATTATATAGTGGTACTGAACAATTAAAGGGCAGACCACATGGTGCTACAACTAACCAAGACAGAAAGTTCTAAATTGACTAGGGAAATCACTTACTATATCTTGGGGGCAACTGTGAATGAACAGGAATTTTTACTAGGAAGCAACATATTCTGTGCTCGGGATTATATAGTACCCGGAGCAGTGCAAGCTCCCATTTAAGCTAAAATTGTCCTAAGAAAATAGCCATGTGTTCCACATAGTACTAACCACCTTGGAAACCTGAAGGATGCTTTCTTTGACTGATGTACTACAGCAAGTGACATATTAAAAATAAAACTTTAGATATAAATGAGTAATTGTGTATTTGTACACTCAAAAATACATTCTGGTTAGAAATCGTTTGCTTTATTTTTAGTAGGCACAGAAGTGAGAAATCATGCACAAGATGTTATTGCTAATTTTTGAAGTAATTCTTCCTTCAGATTTTTACTTTTATATCTGTAAGTAAATTCTCAAAGAAATAAATTTACCCAAAGTCCCATTATCTTAAAAAAAAAAAAAAACTATGCTAACTTTTCATGGTTGCCCCCCATTTGTGTTGTTACAAAAGTAATTTTATCTAGTTCAGTGTTCATACTAAGTTTACATTTCAGCCTTTCACCTTAATATTTATGGTAAATATGGTTTGGGCACTATAAGCAGTCTTTACACCTAAGCAATATTTCTTTAATTTTAAACATATGTAATAATTTCTACATTTAAAAGTCATTTGTAATTTCTCACTACTAGAATCACAATATGAGCTATTACCATTTTTATGGCCATTTTTTTCTTTTAAAACATTATTGAATGAAGCCAAAAGAAAGAATGGAGACACACACAATACATTTAAATCTAGTATCCATTCATAAGAATAGTGACATGCTATGGGTTAGGGTTTTCTCTAACAACCCAGTCTCCTCTCCTCCTGTAAATTCTCTGCTAATCTAGGAAACAGAATGACAGATTTTTTTTTTCCCTTGCCAGTACTTGTGTATCAAATTTAGACTGTAAGGGCTGTTACAGATAACTGGTTCTTTTCCTTCAGGATGGTAAGAATCCAAAGAGTAAGGGATCTGGAGTGGATTTCCAATATTCGTAAACATTGGCTTGGGTTGTTGAACAACTGGATCAGAAGTATATGTAAAGCATTAAAGTCATGCCTGGCACACAGCAAGTACTCAATAAATGTTTGTTGTTATTATGTTTTTTACATCTCTAGCTATTCAAAGGTAGAACTATTCTCCTTGGATCACTTATTCATCTTCAAAAGCTCTATATTATTGCTACATGATTTTGGAGCAACAAGAGATTTTGCAGAAAATATTTTCTCCAACAAAGTGATGCATAGCTGGGACTAGAATTCAGTCATGGAAACATTGTGCATCTTTTTTTCTTTCCACTCATACTTAATGAAAATATGAAACAAATTCACTAATCCTGAACTTTGGTAAGTTCCAAATTATAGAATCAAAGACTACAATTAGATTTTTACATTTGTGTAAAATTATCGGACTTAATCTCATAGTCTAGAAGCCAAAAAAAAAAAAAGGAAAAAAAAAACTCATATCAAATGATTGCTTAAATAAATGCAAATTTGAGATTATTTATAAGACAGTTTCAGAGGAAATGAATTACAAGGTTTTAGTTACAAAACAGTATTAGTGTAACATTCAGAATTCATAACTCTTTAAGTTTCATTTAATAGGGCTGAACGTTGTTAATTTCATGGTGACGGCAGGCTCTTCCCCTGTGGTGACTGAGCAAACAAAGATGATAAAAGTCAATCAATAGAATCACAATATGAGTTCTATTAATTTACTTTCATGGTACATTTTAGTTATTTTTAAAGCTTTCTTGACATTTGACAGTATGCACACACTACTCGGGATCACTATGGGATGTCAATTGTACCAAGGATATGAATTATTTGTAGAAAAGTATAAGTGGTGTAAGGTTTTTTTATAAATGCAATTGATTAACAGGCTCACATCTAATACATTCCAGGATGCTTGAGAGAGAGAGCTTAAGCATGCAAACACAAATTATGTCATTACTAAATCAGCCCCCTCTTGCCACCCACTGCATAGTAATCCTCCTTCCCACATCAGTTTTTGGTGTGATTTTAATGACTAAAGAAATGCTCTTTCATTTTCAGATTGCAATTTAAGTAGCAATGCAATCACACCAGAGATTTAATGAAAAATGTCTCCCTAATTTTCTCGTACACGGCATGACTATAATATAATGAGAAGGCTATGTCCTCTGTCTGCTCAGAAGTCTTCACAAGGCCTTCTCAAAGGCATTCCATGGGAAGACAGATTCCTCTAACATTTGCGAGCAACTTGGTTGAAAGGTAATAACAGTGTGGTAGTCCAAGAGCACGGACTCTGGAGCCAGATCACAGGAGTTCATCGGCCAGTTCTATCATCCAGTTGGTTCAATGAGGCATCATCAGCAAATATTGTATATATTTAAAGTGTACAACAGGACGTGTACATTGTGAAATGATTACCACAATCAAGTTAATTAACATATCTATCACCTCACATAGTTTTGTTTTCTCTTGTTTGTTTCTGGTAAAACCCTTAAGATCTACTTTCAGCAGATTTCAGTCTAGTTTCTAGAAGTGGGGAAAGAAACTTAACTCTTGACAGGAGGAAGTGCAAAGAATTTGTGGCCATTTTTAGTCCATCATACCACTGTTTAGTGATGGGCTATTGCCATGTCTCCTTCTCTGATACTATCCTTTCTCTCTTTCAACTATGATTTTCAATGTGGTAACAGGACCAAGAGCTTGTGAAATCACCTGAGTCTCATGGAGTCCATTTTCAATGAATCTGGTTAGAGACCTCTCTTCTTGATTGGTGCCCTAGGAAGAGGCACAGGTGTCAAGCTCCTAAGCCTTGCTCTAGCTTGAGATAAAACCAAAGGAAGTTGCTCCTTTCTAGAGTGAAGAAACTCAGTTTACCCAGACTCATGATTAACAGGAAAAGGCAAATGTATGAGAAACAGAGAAATATTTAATGAGGGAGACAATCATCACCCCTTGCCCCTCTCTCCATGGACAGTGTGCATCAAAGGCAATCCTTGCCTTACACTGCCCATTCCTGTACTGCAAAGACTAAAGGCTATGTCTCATGTCATCAACCTCATCAGTGGAGATTCAGGACAGTATCATAAATTTTATTCACAGGTGAGGAGGCTATAACGGTGTCAACAGAATGTAAAATGAAAAATAAACATAAAACTAGGTACAAAAAAGCATTTAATATAAACAGCCTGAGAATCATAGTAGATACGTATTTACCTAATAAATTTAGTTATTTTTAAATTTACTGTTGATTTACCTTGGTCAATTATTATTTGAATATGAATTATTTCATTAGCTCGCAAGGTAAAGGTTCTCTGTTATGTTCTGGGGTAGGGATTTTCTTAAAAGTGTTTCTTGAATGGGTGCATCTAAATTCATAATTTCAAACAGTACATGCAGGAGACAATCTGAACTAAGTCTGTTGCAAAAATTCTACAAACAGACCTATAATGGATTTTACTATAGGCAAACCAAGGTAGGCACTGGAGTTATCTAAGATGAGTTGCTCCTTATAATATTTTTAAAGAGGCCATCTTTGCTTTCCTCTAAAATTTGTTTTTTAGAGTTAATTTTGAAATGGCCCTCACTCAGTATTTGGCATTCAGTCAGGCTGCCTTTTCCTTGAACTACTTTGCTCTCAAATCATGTCCAAAAGAGTTTAACTTCTTTCTTCCCCAACCAAACAAGTTACTGCACTTGTTAAAGAATAGATAAAATTCCTTAAAAAACAAACCAACCAACCAGGGGGCACCTGGGTGGCTCAGTCAGTTAAGCATCTGACACTTGATCTCAGCTCAGGTCTTGATCTCAGGTTTGTGAATTCAAACCCCAGCTTGGGCTCCACACTGGACATGGAGTCTACTTCAAACAAACAAACAAACAAACAAACAAACAAACAAATGCATGTATGTGTGTGCTTGTGTATCTTTCTTAAACTATTTCATGTATATCTCATGATGTTATTCTTTCTTTGCAATATTATTTGGTTGCATTTGGCAAACATCCCCTAAGACATTTACCATGAACAATAAAACCACTCCAGGCTTGTCAGTTCAACCTCAGTGAGACAAAGGACCATTTTCTTTTTCAACACCTGCAACACTAACTGCCAAGAAAGAAATGTGCCTCTCACTCTGTGTCTAGTACAAACAGCACAGAAACAACAGCAAAGATGATTCAGGTCAATGTGAGCCAGTTCCAGCACACCACTGAATCAAATCCATATCTTAAACTCTGATTTAATAGGGGAAGATAAAAATTAATAATCCAAGCTTAGAGGAACTTTTGTTTGGAATAACACTCAAAACACAACAGGCTTCCTTTCCTGAAAGCTATGTTAGCTTTTTCAACTGAAGGTATCAACAAATTTCTTATACTCAATTACCTGAGGATGAGACCACAGATCTAGAGGAGATTCCAAACCTGTCTGAAATAAGAATCATAAATTAAAAGAAAGGAATTGGGGATCATTTTTAATGAAAAAAATTTCAACCTTATCTGCGGATTAGTGGCATCATTTTTTTTTTTCTCCTTCCACTTCTTTGAAATAGTAAGAGAAAAGTACAGATTTCAGACTTTAATTCCTCCCTCCCCTGGTCAAATACCCTGCAGTACTTCCTCTATTCCTACTGTTATTAATTTATTGGGCACTTTGATTTATCACCTGAATTAAGACAATATTCTTCTAACTGGTCCCCTTGCTTCCGAGACATAATCTTCATAAATCCCTATACAGTGCTGCAGAATGATTTGTTTGGGGGGGGGGAGTATCATATTGATACTCTGCTTCAAATGCTTCACTATTTTCTCATTCCCCTCAGTACAGAGTACAAATACAGACTTTACAGCCCAGAGTAAAGAACCTCAATGATAAGGCCTTGGCGTCTTTACCCCTTCTCTTATACAAAACCAAACTCACTCTGCTCTCTGTGATTAACTGACTGCACTGATATACCCAATTTCCATATCTTCTGGTACCCACGCATTTGTTAATACTCTCTCACATGGATTTTGGACTTAGTAAGCCGAGTGATTTGCTCTGGCCAATGGAAAAACAGCAAACTTGATGCAAGCAGAGTCCCAAAAAATCATTTGCGTATTTCTTGGACCCCTAGGAATATCCCCAGGTCCACTTTCTACAGGCTGAAAGGCATGGATTAAGGACACTCATCCAAGTCTTTTTACATCATCAGCCAATAGCAAGGAAATATTCACTACGTGTCCCAAGCTGAGGCCAAAAGAAATGGTTAGACAAGCCATACCAATATCATTTGTAGATTCACAAACATTAGTAAATCACCATTATTTAAGGATCTAAGTAATGAAGCATTATTGCAGTAGAACCTGACACAGAAATTGGCACTGGACAGTGGACATAAAATGCTACCATAACAAAAAAACAGTACTATGTTTCATTGGCTTCTCAAATGGCCATTGAACAAAACTAGAACAATATTGAGAATGCTGCTAAAAAATGTTTTACAGTGGCAAAACAATTGGTCTAATTGTCACTTGCAGTAAGTTGGAAGATGTAAAATGCTCCTAATAAAATTTCAGAATAAAATACCTAAGAGCAAAGATCAAATCAAGAGAGACTCACCTAACTAAGTAAAAGGATTTCTTAAAGTCATAAAGGCATTATCCCACTGCAGACAGTGACACACAAAATATCACTGAATAAGTCTGGAGAGACAGGCATGCCTCAATAAAAAATTCTTGGTGTGACGCTTGAAGCATAAAACGGAATCAAAAAAATATTTTAGATAGCCACAATATTTATTGTTATTTTTTAGATAACCCACAATACTTTTTCAATATTGGTCCAAGTGCCATTGGCCTAGAGTTTAAAAAAATCTATGTATTTCAAAATGTATTTCAAAGCCTTTCAAAAGGCTTTGGGACATCTACTTTATATGTGCAAGGATCAGGCTGAGAAAGTAGCTGAAAGAGTATGCTTTCCAATGATCTTTTCAGAAGTTAAAAAGTGAAGGTAATGAACCTGGAAAGACATCCCAATGTGCAGAGCCACTAAGTTGTGAAAAATAATGGAAAAGAGAGTTTACTCCCATAAAACAATAGAGAACAATAGTCTAGGGAGCCACTCCCAAGGAGCGCATCTTGGTCTAATCAAGAAACACCAACCCCCCATACTTGGAGTACTGGGAATTTGTAACACTCCTCCACCTGGATTCTATAATTTTTATGAAGCAGTGACTGCTATGTGTGCCCCACCCTACATTTTAAATGAAATGGACTACTGCAGTTATCCTGTCCTTATCTGATTATGAGTGTGTAAAGACTTGTGGGGGGGGTAAATAACTTGTCTTTCTAACGTATAGATCTCTGGATGATGACAAACTGAACTATATGGACTTCACGTAAGGCATGAGTTCCTGGACTCTGAGTCTAATGTAATAATCAATGATTGTATAGATTATTAAAGGGAAATGGGATATGCATAAAGAGTATTTACATGTAGAAGAGACACGAATAACTGATCAGACGGAAGATGTTGACAAAGTGATTCTGTTTGTGTCTCTAAGTTTTCATGTCTTTCTCTATTCGTGTTCTTTGTGGTACCCTCCTATGTAGACTCTGGGTTTGGTTACATGAGTTACCATGGCCAACAGGCCACTAGCAAACTTATCACAGAGGATTAAAAAGTACTTGGTATTCCCTTTGGTTTGCCATCGAGTATGTTCAGATTTGTCAGCTAGAGGTGGAGATGTGTGTCACAGACACAGTCAACCAAGCTGAAAGTATTCTTAATTAGCCAAAAGATTTTCTGATAACCAACTAAATATCGCTAAGCAAAATCATCATTCCTTGGCTCTAAGAAATCCCCATCCAAAGCCCAATCAACCTGCAAACCTATGAGCAATGACAAATGTGTGTTTAAAGCCAGAGTTGCCTGCTGATTGCTATACAGCATTATTGCAATAGTTAACTGATATATTCTCTCAAACCGGATTTCCTCTAGCCCCCACATTATTATCGTCTATAAATTACCCTAAGCTAGTAATCCCCAAATTATCTTCATGACTATATTCTTTCCCCTCCTTACCAACATACACACACACACACACACCAAATCATCATAAATTATGTCAATTCTATTTATAATATTTTTTTAAATTTAACTATTTCATTCTATATTCTAGAGTCACAATTATAATTTCATTACATTTAATTTGTCACTTTGTAACATTCATCCCATATCCACTTCCTGTTGCCTAGCTTGTATTATTCACGCATATGCCAACAAGATTGTCCTAAAAGAGATTTCATCATGTCTCAGTCAGGCTTCAATGTCCCTGGCCAACCTTACAACTTGGCTTGTTATTGGAAAGCTTTCCTAACTTACCTTAGGCTATTATCCAGCCTCATCTTCGAAGAGACTACAGCATTCATCTATGCTATAGCATTTACATATTACTATCTGATTTCCGAATACACATGAATCTTTTCCTCTGGGTCTACTGTTCACTCCTCCTGGAACTGCACTGCCCCATTCACCATGTGTAGCTATTTAAATTTAAGTTAAATGAAACTTAATTGAAAATTCAGTTCCTCATTCATACTAGCCAGATTTCAAATGCTCAGTAGCCACATGTGGCTAGTGGCTAACATACTGGATAGTGCAAATTACAGAACATTTCCATTACTGCAGAAAATTCTATAGATGATCTAGAGTATTTTATCCTTCGTGAATATCTGCTCTACTGGACAAGGCAGGCGTAATGTGAGATCCAAACAGTATTTATATTATCTGATATTCACGCCATTATTTCATTGAGAAAATACAGATGAAAGGGGGAAAGTTCAAGGATAATCAGGCTCGGATTGATTTCTTTGCTCGGATTTGATTTCAAAAGAACTAATGAGGAAACTAGTTATAGAGAATCACACAGCAGATTACTAATGGGTTATGCATTATGTGACTGAGAACTGGGATTTAGAACAATTCAACAGAATTCTAGTACTACCAGTTTGGTCTCTCATCTGATTTTCAGGGAATCCCCAGGAAATTCTGGCTCCTATTGTGGTCATTTTTTAAAGTCCAAATTCAAATTTCACCTTCTCTCTTTAATACTCCATGTAATCTCTTCCTTCTAAAATTGCCATATCCCATCCATATCCCATCTGGAATTAATTCTTATTTTTATGACTGTAGTTACATTTTGCTTGACGTTATCACATTATACTGAGATTACATATGGCTGAATTCAATAGAAGTTAATGGATGCCAAATATTATTTACTAATCATGATGTTCCATAGAATATAAGAGGATTAAGAGGGTCACAGGAATCATGCTTTATATTACATATATGATGTATCATCTATATATAGATATTATGTATTTATCTCTCTATTCCTGCCCCTCAGTGTTCATTAGACAATTAAAGAGTTTGCTGACTCTGAATGAGATGACTCTCCATTGAGGCTCTTCAGAAAATCCCACATTTTAGAAGAGGTTATTAATGCTTAATTCAGATGGATGAATGCTGTAGAAGAATTTCAGCAACTGTGAGAGCTTAGGGTATTTTATGGGTAGAAATGTCTTCCTAGGGATGCCTGAGTGGCTCAGTCAGTGAAGCATCTGCCTTTTGCTCAGGTCATGATCCCAGGGCCCTAGGATCAAGCCCCCCATTGGGCTTCCTGCTCGGCAGGAAGTCTGCTTGTCCCTCTGCCCCACCCCCTGCTCATGTCTCTAATAAATAAAATCTTAAAACAAAACAAAAAAGAAATGTCTTCCTAGTAGACTTCCAATCACACAATATGAAATCCAACCCCTACTATGGGAAGAAATCTTGACACTGACTTTGAAATGGCCTCATTCTTCCAATCAACTAATACAGGTCTCAAAACACACAAATCAACAATTCTATTTAAGAGAATTCTGAGACTATGAGTATATTTCAATTCATAAGGCACCATTCCTGATAGACACTGTTTAGCCATACAACGAACATTTCTACTGTGGCTACGTTTTAAAGAGAAATAAAAGCAGAGTACAGAATTTACTGAAGGTAAGCGCTCTACAAGTATTCATCCATCACTTGTTAAAGAAAAGACATTCATAGTTAGGTTTCCTTTGACAAATGTAATCAACACAATTGGTAATGAGAGTAGCAATTAGGTGCCAACATCCTGAGAGGAAAGCCAAGTGCTCTATTAAACAAAAACTAAAAGATGTCAAAACAATCATATTTTATTTTTTTAAGATTTTATTTATTTATTTGAGAGAGAGCAAAAGTGAGAGAGATCATAGAGTGGGAGGGAAAGCAGACTCCCCACTGAGCAGGGAGTCCAATGTGGGGCTCGATCCCAGAACCCCCAGACCATGACCCGAGCCAAAGGCAGACACTCAACCGACTGAGCCACCCAGGCGCCCCTGTCAGAACAATTTTATTAATGAAAGACACATTACTAAAAAACAAAAGCGAAATTCCAAACACAGGTCCTTCACTACACACTGTTTCTGGGTTTTCCTTTTCTATTATAACCTTTACCTATACTCATGACTAGCAATATTAGCTCTCACATCTCACCTCTTATCAAACTTTTTCTGTATCTTGGCATTCGTGACTATTGTTATATTTGGTTGCATGTTATCTCTCATACATATGTTATCTCTCATACAAGTGCTCTTAAAAGAACAGGCACTTCTTTAAACCATTGTATTCTTTGTTGTTCTTATGCCTGGAACACCTAAGGTATTAAATGAATGTCTGTTGAATGTATATATCATAACAGCTTTTACATGTTATTACAGTCAGTTAGACTCTCCTCCAAAAAAGCAGTATAGTGTACTGACTAAGAATAAACATTATTCTTAGTGCTTAAATATTCATTCTTTCAGTTTTGAGGTTGGGCAAAGCACTCAACTTCTCTAAGCTTCAATTTTGTCATCTTTAAAGTGAAATTCATAAAATAATTATTTTACAGGGCTGGAAAGGCTAAATGAAATAATAATAAAGGATTATTTAAGGAATAATAATAATAATGAAGGATTATTTAAGGAATTTTTAAAAATTACTACCATTAATTAGGTCCAACTTAGACTTATCTTTAACACCTTTCCTCAAGGTAAAATAATATTGTAGAGATTTACGTGATTAAAGATATTAATCGTAATTGGCAGTTTGGGGTTCACTTCTTTTAATTTGGGGATATGGAAGAAGGAGATATATCTTCCTCATCTGTGTTAAGATACACTGAAAGGGGAAAAAAATGCCCAATATATACACATCAACAATTAGTTAAACTAAGACAGTGCTTTAAATTTCAAAGCAGTTCCTCCTCACAGCAACCAAAATAACCCAACACTTGGCTAAGATGAGTTATTAATTCTATTTCAATTATGGGAGATTATAACTGGCAAAAAGTATCTTCTAGAGTTGCAGAGTCAGCTTCACCAGCCTGATGCTCATCCCAGAAAAGCCAAATGAATAACAGATTCACTGTGAGCAATTTTCCAAATTTCTTGCAACAAGCACTATAATTTGCTTACAGGTGTAATGTGCCACCAATAATTGGACTAACTTGAATTCTGTTAGTGTAGCATCTGCTGATACCATTCCTTCCTCCTAATTGCAATTATTAGAGCTCTTTTTGACTTTGTCAATTTCCAATTCCAATGCATTGGTTGTTCAAAGCTATTTGAGTAATTATGATTGTTGTTCTTCAATCATGGATTAATTCTCTGAAGCATGAATTGGGAGATAATTCAGTGAGGCTGTTGCCTCACCATAAAAACTGACAAACATTAAAGACAGAAAATGAGTGTGAGTATGTATGGATGTGTATACATATCCATACATATAAAACATACATTTAACTTTTAAAAATACCTATACATATATATACATATATTTAACTTAATTAAAACCTTGATTTATAACATTTATATATTTCATTAGCTTCTTGCTATGAAATGGGGATAATATCAACCCAAACACTACAACTTGAAGTTTGTTTCCCAAAACATTACAGTAATTTAATACTTACAGTTTATGTTAAGGGTATATTGTCCCTTTGTTCATGTTGTTACGTTTGTTGTAGGGAGAGGTTACCTGTTTTATGTCTATGTTAACTTAATTGAGTAGTTATGAAACAAAAGACTTATTTTGGGCTCAGTCCACTCACTAGCTTGTGTAGCCACAATCTGGCCTCAAATACACGAGCTAAACTCCTACAATGTGTCTTGATGGATGCATATCAATCATAATGATGCTAATTATTACTAATGAGAATGTGATAGGAGAGTCAGTATGTTCAACTTTAAATAAACTTTACTATGCTTCACGATGATTTTCTCACAATGATCATACCTGTACTGGTTTAATTAACGAGTGACTATCTGGCAGAGCCGGAAACCCTCTTGTTTAACTTTGTGTCATGCAGTGAATGTAAGGTTTTGAACCAAAACTAAATCACTCTGAAATTCTTTTCTAACTGTACCAATAACTTTAACAACTCTGAAACTCAGTTTGCTTATCTGTAATGTTGACATAATAAAATCTCTTACAAAGTTATGAGGACTAGAGTTGACACGTATTGGGATCCTAGCAGATAGTGCTCAGCAGAGAGCAAGTAGCAAAGCAATGGTATTTGTCAGATGCTGAGCTGAGACTTAGAAAGTAATATAAGAACCTCAATAATGAAATGTTACATAACGCAGGGAAAATAATGCCTTTCAGAGAATTAGTTATATAAAGACTCAGAAGTTGGTTTTACTGGTTTTATTCATAAAATACCCCAAAAGTTGGATACATAAAATAAATTGATAGTATAAAGTACATTTCACCATTGATACCTGAAGTTATCCACCTTTTGGTCTTTTTTTTTTTTTTTTAAAGATTTTATTTTATTTTTTCGACAGAGATAGAGACAGCCAGCGAGAAGAGAACACAAGCAGGGGGAGTGGGAGAGGAAGAAGCAGGCTCATAGCAGAAGAGCCTGATGTGGGGCTCGATCCCATAACGCCGGGATCACGCCCTGAGCCGAAGGCAGACGCTTAACCGCTGTGCCACCCAGGCGCCCCGACCTTTTGGTCTTATAATCAGCTGCACTGCAGAAATTTCAGTCTCACCTACAGACTTGGTTAATTCACTACTAAAAATTGTACTTATAAGTCATTAATGAGTGCGTGCTATGTGCTAAGTGTATTAATATACATTAGCTCAGTTATCAATTATGACAAATCTATGTGATAATTGTTATTGTAGCCTTTTTTTTTAATTTGCTTTGCTTTTTCAGGGTTGCTTTGGCTATCTGCGGTCTTTTGTGCTTCCAGACAAATTTTAGGATTGTTTATTCTAGCTCTGTGAAAAATGTGGGTGGTAATTTGAGGGGGATTGCATTAAATGTGTAAATTTCTTTGGGCAGTATATCATAGCCATTTTAAAGATAATTTAATAGAGGTTCAGACAAGTTAAATAATTCTCATTCATATATTAGTAGAGCTATGATAGAACCCCCAAAATTCAACTCTGAAGTCCAAAGACAGTGAAGAAACAATAGAAGTTACAGTAGAGACACCGTTTAACTGATTGTGAGAAGGACCTAACATAGGCCAAGTCCCATAAAAAGGGCCTTGTGTGGACCCAACTCTGAAACTAGCCCAAACAAAAATCCTGATTAAAAATAAGTAAATAAAAAGGCAGCTTCTGGAAGCAGCAAATTTAATGTGTTTAGCACTTAAGTTACGCATAAAGAGAATGAGGAGATGAAGTTGTAACTATAGATTGCATTTGTAACCGCAAGGGCCTTACCCAAGGCATATGAACTGTTCTGTACAGTCAAAATCAAGTGCATGGCATCTCTGCTGTGACCTTTGTTGGTTCTTTGCCATTTCTGTTGATTCCTATCAACTACTAAATGATCTGTCCAATAGTTGAATATCATATAGATGAAAATTGTGTTTTTCTCAATGTAGACAAAATGTTATCTCAGAATTGTCAACCTGGTGCTATGACTAATGACTCAGTGGACATAGATGGATTAACTATAATACGACAGGAAAAATCAGAGAAGCTAGAACCATAATCAGAGCAATGCACTAAAGGAGAGAAGAAACGGCAGTCTAAGCAATGGGAACAAGTCTACTGAGCTAAGTAAAACATAGTGCTAAGCAAATTCAAGGTTATACAATACTACCTTCCCTCCCCCTTCCACTTCCATGGTATCCATCACTGATCAATCATGATCCTCATTTTCCCCAATAAACCTGAAGAGGGTTCAATGAATTCCTTTAAAACCTGTGAAACAAGGGGTCAGTACTGAGTGGTATGAGTTTGTTTGTATGAAATCTAGTGGCTATCTTTAGTATACATTATTTAATTTAATAAATGTTTATTGAGCACTACCATTAGTAATATCAGTCCATTTTTTACTCACTCACCCAAGAAAGTGTGGTCCTTTCAAAACAAAACAAAAACAAATATTGTTAATAATTTACCAGAGGGAAGGACAATGTAACAACTTGTCTTCCAAAAGTAAATTTTATATTAGATTTATAAAGAACATACAAACCACTTCTGCAGTTATAGACAATCTTTAAGAAATCTGAGAAAGATTTAAAAGTTTAAGAAAAATCGATAAGGAAAAATCCAGATATTTAAACTTAATATTCAGTCTCAAACAGTGAAGGGCATGAGAAGTTGTTTTTGGGTTTTTTTGTTTTTTTGTTTTTTTTTTCACAAATTCACCTACTCACCCCATAGTTTATTCCACTGGCTACATGAACAAAACATCTCTATAACCTTATGCAGGTCAGCACAGTCAGGTAGCCAGAAATTCTGGAATGACACAGAATGTGATTGCTGACATTAAAGAGTAATCTAGGTTAATTACTGACATTGGGATTGTCCAGCAAGAGATAATCTGGTATTCTAGTGATAGAAGGCTTATGACCAAACATTATGAGGAGATCTACACCAGCAGGAAGAGAGATCTGTAGCACACAGTAAAAGCATGAGGAAGAAAAATTCTGGGAATAAGGGCAGGCATTATAAAATCTGGGCATGTTACGCAATCAAACGTTCAAGCAAAATCTTTACCAGGGATAGAGTGAAATGTGGTGGCTTTATCTCAGAATGAGGCAGAAATTCAAATTATAGAAGTAGGCTACAAGGTCAGAGCTGGACTGCAGCTGTTTTCCTGAACTCTAAGTCCTCTGAGTATTGTCTTTGGGAAGTAAAAGACCTGGAAACCCAAGTCCAAATTCCAGCTCTGCTACTTATTATTTGTGTAACCTTGGAAAAATTGTTTTGCCCTTCTGAACTTCACTTTTCTCATCTATAAACTACTGTTAGCCTACTTACTCTGTAGGGATATCATAAAGATTAAATAAGAAAGCATAATTTAAATGCCTTATACAGCAACTAGCACATAAGTGGACCTCAATAAATCTACCTGAATCCACTATGGAATTGCACCTCCTCGTCCACAAATGTCAGGATCAGGCCTGGACTTTGATACAGAACAGGGAGAGAAGCAGACTCCACGGAGCTCCTCCACAGTGGGGATAGTGTGTGAAAGGAAGGCACTGAAGTATGGACAATTGGACTCAGAAGCCAATGAAGGGCTTACTCCTCAAATCAATCACTGGTTTCATTTTTGGACCAGCTCGGTTCAACAATAGAAAGGATAAAAGCAAATATAATTGTTAACAACTTTTTCAGGAACAAAGGGCAATTGACAACTTCAAGGGGTTTTCTTCCTGTTAAGAAAAGGCCCCCAAATAAAAGTAAAGATGGTAATTGCCTTCATTACTGCAAGGGGGAATTCAGCGTTCAGTGCAACTCCTTGAACTAACTTCGCCCTCAACCATATGCACCAGACAAAGCCCACTGATGCTGTGTCGAACGAGCCGTAAGAGAAAAGACTTCTACATATGGTTCAGTCTCATTACAGTCATACCTTCTTGCAGCCATTTCCCCAAGGTTAAGGCTGGGAAGGTTCTGTTTGGGAACGATGTAAATGAGAGAGGCTGGGAGCTCAGCTGCAGAGTAGAGGCAATATATGAAATTGGCTTGCTGCATGTCATTTCATATGCATTTAATGTTTTGATATGCCTTTGAGAAGAACTGCCAATAAAGTATTTCCTTGCTGCCATAGAGAAGAATAAAAAAAAAAAAAAATTCCTCAATCTCTTGGACTAGATAATGGTATGTTTGCCTCCTTTTTTGGAAAGCTGTATAGGAAGATTTTAAATACATGCTTCTCTCTTTCTCCCTCTCCCTCCTTTCTCTCTCTCTCTTTATATATATATGCTTATATTTATGTAAATGCCCACACAAATATATCATATCACACATATGTATTTTATATATGTTAATATATGTGCGATAATGACATATGTAATGTAGCTTTTATTATATGATAATTTGGGATTCTTTTCTTGTTTTGGGTTTCACTGAAAATCACGTAAGAAACAAGCAACTCTTCAGCCAAACAGTCCTTCATTATTACAATAACGCTAAAAGCCCACAGTGTAGTTTGGGATATCAAGCAGTACAAAGCACTACATTTGAACCTTTGGATAGCATTACCTCATGCTTAAATTTATAAAATTATTACAATACATTTATTCCAGGTCATAACTCCTTCTGGTTTCCAAAATATATGATATAGAAGAAGGCAGAGATAAGTAAATGTTCTCTTTCAGATGGCCAAGAAACTCAGAAAAATGAGTATTTCTTTCCACTGCACTAACCATTCACGTAACTCATTGAGTGATGATTTGTCTCCAATTAGGGACTCTAAAACTGATGAATATGAGTCAGCTCCTGGATTATCCATAAACCCCTATAAAAACATATATTGAACTTTCCACATGTATGTAATATGTATTTTTCCAGGGAAAAGATCCATAGCTGATAATAATTCTCAGATATGTGATTCCCACTAAATATAAAAATAAACAGCTAGTACCTTTGAGTATGTTTGCTCTGAGTTGTATCTCAAACCTAAAAATGTATTTCTATCAAAAATGAGAATTATTGGAGGCACAACGGAATATAGTGCAATGATGCAACTCCTTCATTCTCAGTAATGGTGAGAAGAAGAAAAAATTGGTACTCAAATGTGAAGGTCTAGTTTTCTAAGGTTTACTCTGAACAAATAGCCAGGATATACTAATTTAGATAAAGGTTTCTAAAGAGTTGTTGTACACACATATATTTTATACTAATTAAGAATGCCAACTATGCAGAAGTACTACCTTTTATGGCTCAAAAATCAATACAGCTATTGCAAATATCAGTACCAAACATTATGGATTGTACTTCTAGATAAGGACAGCATATCTTTATTTTAAGTCATGTAATCTCAAATTCATCCTTATTTTTGTCTGAATTCAGTTTTATGCCAAGGTTTATCTGTATGTAAACAGAAAGAGTCAACACAGCCATTTCCCTGAAAAATTCAGGATATTTCCTCTTATCACCTATGGTGTGATAACACTGGGTAAAAAATCTTAATTCTTCTATTTATTCTCCCTTTTCTGGCATTTCCTCATGGGAAGAAGAATGCTAATCTAAAAGCTCCATATTCCCAGTGGCTGCAGTCCTGCTAGAGTCAGTCTTAATGTACAGTCCAGCCTGTTGCCTCTGGCCTTCCCAGAGCTGTCTATACCTGGCACATTAGGCGTGTTAGGCATGGTCTATATTCTAGCTCTTCCAGTGTTCCTCCCTACCATTGACTAAGTCAACAGACAAAGTTATATATCCCAGGGTTTGGATTTGAGCAAGAAAAACAAATGCCTCCCCTTCCCCCCAATCCAGTAGAACCGGTAATCAAGCTCACATTTTGCCCCATTAGACTCACTATTTTGTAATACTCTTATCTGATAACACTACAAAACAGAAGGAGGAGCTCCTGGTAAACATGCTGTGAAGACTGGTAAAATGATACCAAAGGATGCAGAATATTATATAAAGTTAGTTGATAAAGTAACAGCAGGGTTTGAGAGGACTGACTTCAATTTTGAAAGTTCTGTGGGTAGGAAGTATTGAAGATGGCGGAGGAGTAGGGGACCCCTTTTTCAGCCGGTCCCCTGAGTTGAGCTGGATA